>NC_057797.1:469709839-470009839 GCF_018294505.1 Triticum aestivum | reverse complement strand
AATGCAAACTGGCAATGACTTCACAAAGGAACAATTGTAAATAAAGAGAAGAAAATGATAGAACCAGTTGCTTGGTGAAGACAAGGGATTTGTTGGACCAGTTCCAGTTGTTGTGACAACTATACGTCTGGTTAGGGAGGCTGAGATTCAACTCAGAAGACCGTGTATTCACCTTATTCGCCTTGAGCTAAGGACACCCAGTCCTCGCACAATCACTCAGGTAAGTCTTCAAGGTAGACTTCCAAACCTTCACAGACTTCGTTCACCGGCGATCCACAATGACTCTTGGATGCTCAGAATGCGACGCCTAACCGGCTGGAGGATTCATAGTCCTCAAGTGTAACAAGTCTTCAGATCACATAGACAGGAAGACTTCAGTGATGCCTAACACACTTTGGCTCTCGGTGTTTAGGGCTTTGTCCTTGCAAGGATTTCTCTCTCAAAAGCTTCGGATGTGAGTTGCTCTCAAATGACAAAAGTCGTGCACTAATTGTGAGAAGCCACCAATATATGGTGTAGGGGGTGAGCTATTTATAGCCACTAGGCAACCCGACCTGATTTGTCTGAAATGACCCTGGGTCACTAAGGAACTGACACGTGTTCCAACGGTCAGATTTGAAACACACGCGGCAACTTTCATGCACGGATAAGATTTGCTCTCATTGTCTTTGCTCGAAGACATAGGATTTTGGTTAAGCATCACTTCAGCCACTCTGACTTTGTTCACTAGGACCCTACTTAACAGTACGGTGGTTCCTATGACTCAACAAAGAAGAAAAGGAAACAACGAAACAACTAAGTCTTCGCGATCCATAGTCTTCATGCGATGTCTTCTCTTGTCATAGTCTTCAATGTGAATATCTTCACATACCACCTTTGTCTTCAATGTCTTCATACATTTTTAGGGGTCATCTCTGGTAGGTAAACCGAATCAATGAGGGACTACTACCTGTGTTATCCTGCAATTCTCACAAACACATTAGTCCCTCAACCAGGTTTGTAGTCAATACTCCAAAACCAACTAGGGGTGGAAGTAGATGCACTTACAATGTGAGGCTCTTCCAGGACCACCGACAGGCTTCATGCGCAACATATGAGTTCTTGGTTGTAAGGTTGCGAATGCAATTGACATCAACTAGGAGACTCTACATCTGGCGCTTCAGCACTATAAATTCCCAAATATTCCCAAACGACTAGAAGCGTCCACCAAAATACTTTTCCACCGTCGCAAGCCTCTGTTCCCGTGAGATCCCATCTTGGGGCCTTTTTTCGGCACCCTGTCGGAGGGGGATTCGATCACGGAGGACATCTACATCAACTCTATTGCCCTTTAGATGAAGCGTGAGTAGTTTACCACCGACCTACGGGCCCATAACTAGTAGCTAGATGGCTTTTTCTCTCTCTATGACCTTCAATACCAAGTTCTCCTCGATGTTCTTGGAGTCCTATCCGATGTAATATTAGTTTGCGGTGTGTTTGTCGAGATATGACGAATTATGGATTTATGATCAGATTATCTATGAATATTATTTGAGTCTTTTCTGAATTCTTTTATGCATGATCAAATATCTTTGTATTTCTCTTTGAATTATCGGTTTGGTTTGGCCAACTAGAGTGTTTCTTATTGCAATGGGAGAGGTGCTTAGTTTTGGGTTGAATCTTGCGGTGTCTTCACCCAGTGACATAGTAGGGGTAGCGAGGCACGTATTGTATTGTTGCCATCAAGACTAAAAAGATGGGGTCTTCATCATATAGCTTGAGTTTATCCCTCTACAGCATGTCATCTTACTTAAGGCGTTACTCCGTTCTTATTAACTTAATACTCTAGATGCATGCTGAATAGCGGTTAATGTGTGGAGTAATAGTAGTAGATATAGGCAGGAGTCGATCTACTTGACATAGACGTGATGCCTATATTCATGATACTTTGCTGCAATTTATTTGTTTTTACTTTTTTATGTTTTAGTAATCTTTTATCTCTATCTCTATCAGACTTGATCATTGCAAGTGACCGTGAAGGGATTGACAACCCCTTCATCGCGTTGGGTGCAAGTGTTTGATTGTTTGTGCAGGTTCATACATTGGAGGCTTGTGTGTACCTCCTACTGGATAGATACCTTGGTTCTCAAACTGAGGGAAATACTTATCTCTACTTTTCTGCATCACCCTTTCCTCTTCAAGGGAAAAACCAACTCAAGCTCAAGAAGTAGCAAACATTCACTATTTAACTGTTTCAGTGTGGCCGGCTAAAAATAGAAGGCGTATTCCATGGGAATACATTGTCAGCACAGGGAGACGGTTTGCGGGAGTGTGCCCCCACTTAACTGATGTGGCACCTCCTTCTATCGCCGATAGGTGGGTCCTGTGCCACCTTCTCTCTCCTCCTCCTCTTCTTGTTTATTCTTCTCTCCTACTCCTGACTCAACGGCGAGGGCGCCAGCTCCGGTGCGGCCATGGTGCTCCGATGAGCTCTTTGGACAGGGAACAGCGCATGAAAGGTCGCCGGCGTGCACCACATCCAACTACGGGCAGTACGGGTGGCGGGGATGGAGGGACGTGTGGCGACTTGAAGAGGCAGAGGGCGGCGGGGTTCGGCGATAGGGCGGCTTCGGTGGGGGAAATAGGTGGGCGACGGGCCAGGGAGGGTCGCCGGAGAGTGGCATCTCTCGGGGTGAGGTCTACGGCCACCGGGGAGGTCAGAATGCGAGGGAGAGATGGTGGCTGAGGCCAGCAGCCGCAGCTAAATGGCGGCGCTCCGGCGAGGGATTCAGTCGGGTGCGGGTACTTAAGAGCACCAGAGGAAGAGTGGAGAAGGCCGATATGGTTAGGGCTGATCGGGAGGGCTCGGGCCGTGGCTTTATAGCCGAGTCGCGGCAAAGGGCAAGCATGGCCGTCGCATCATACTGACCGGTGTGCTGTTACTCGCGGCGAGGTGGCAAGCGGGGCGGGGCTGCTGACCTGACGATCGCTAGAGTAAAGGGATGGCTCAGGGAGGAAGAAACCAGGGGGAAGAGGAGGCAAGGAAGAAAGCAATGGCGGTCACGGGCGTGCAGTGCCGCTATGGTGACTACCGTGATGTGAGGAGGAAGGAATTGGAGGGGCTAATGCTCTGGAGAGGGGGTACACAGACGCAGGGGAGCTGGAGACATGACCGAATGGGCCAGAGCTGGCCGGAGCAGGCCTGCCGAGGAGAACAGTGCATGGACAACCGTTTTGGCCAGCTCTACTCGTGATCACCACGGCCAAAACTTGTCCTGGATTCTTTCTAAATGTTAGGTCATGTCAACAAGTCGTCACACTGCTCAAATAGATAAGATATGAGGCTAGAATCATCTGGAAGGCCCTAAGGAGGGAGAAACTTCCTGAAACAAGTTGCAACAGTAAACTTAACTAAATTCCAGAGGAGGAATGGTTGAGATAAGGGAACTAGGACCTTGTCACACTGAATTGAGGTAGGAAGGAGTAGATGCTGGAGAAAATTGAGACCATTTAGACCTTTCTTGCACATACTTCCTTCACAACCCAGAAATCTACACTCGTACAATGAGGTGCTATACAAATGGTTTTTAACCCCTTTCTGCGACGACATTTGGAATCGTCGCCAAGTGAGTGTGGGCAATAGGGGGCCTTCCCACACGACCCAGAAACCGTCGGGGATATGCCCTCCTGGCACACACGCTCCACAAAATGGGGTCGTGTGCAACCGGTGAGCGCTCAAATATGGTAATACGTACAATAGAGCTAAAAATACAATTATACAGGTGAAATTGTTTCCGGTGGCAAGTACATCCCACACTGTCAGTCCCCGCTAAACGTTTCCGTTGCTATGTACATCCCACATAGTCGCTCCAAGGAAAATGTTTCCGTTCACAGGTACATCACACACAATTTTCCCCGTTAAATCATTTGTGATAGTGTTGCCATTGCACACGATATTAAGAATTTTACCATTTGCATTATTGAATGCATTACACACGATGCATAGAAGAAACTGTGTGGCAAAGGCTGTCCATCACACACAGTTTTTATGTGGTAAATGTTTGCGCAAGGTGGCCTAACGCAAACAGTTTTCAAGAGAAGGTCGTGTGTGATTGTTCATTGATCCAACTAGATTTATTCTTAAAAACTGTGTGCGTTGCCTGAGGTCATCGCCCACGGTATTTTCTCAATAACTATTTGTAATAGAAAAACCCAATTAGTAGGCAAAATCGCCATTAGTAGGCTAATTGTCCTATTATTAATAATCCATTTATTAATCTAATTGACATTCATATTAATCACATAATATATTTCATTTCCATATTAAGGAATGAGGATTCCACAAATTGAAATACATCAGAGTACAACATGATATCACTTTAGCACTTAGCTACCCCATTACACAACTGCACCAGCACCAAGATTCACATGCAACATGTAGAACCTTTCGAAATTAGCACCATAGACGATACATAGACAGATGCATCTCATCTGGAAAACTGCTAAAGCGGAAGGCGAATATTGAGCCTTCATTCATGTTGAAGGTCTTTGCAACTTTAGGCCAGTGCCTATGGAGAATTGACCGTCTGTCCTTCATCCTCTTCAAGAACACTTCAATATTGAACCATGGGTGTTGTATGAAAAACTTCCCGCCTCCTGACCGTAGAGGTGGTTTGATAAGTAATCATCAGTGAACTGCTTTGGAAAGGCCTGAAAACAAGGATGTGCATAAATATCTTCTATATATTGGAAATGGGGCAAAGGAATAAAAACAGGCAAGGTGCAATATTTTGTCCCATCTTGTAGTTAACTGATGTGTTCTTCATTGTGCAGACAAAGATCTTGTTGTTTTTTGTCGCTAATTTCTTTATCCTAACAATCTTTCTGAGTTTCTTGACTTGATTGATATTCATGGACAACTCATTTCCCCATATGCAAAAAGGGTCAAACAGTGGGTCAAAACCTCTGACAGTAGGACCTACATGTGTAAGACCAAATTGTTAAAAACCTAAATATTAGAATGGTTCTTGCAATTGCACAATAATGTGTTATTAGACAATGGACCATGCACGTGCTAACCTCGATTGTAAACCTCGGTGCTTCCCACTGTTTCCCTACAACACGTATAAGGTAGTTATTCATCAGGTTAAGTAAGGGTTCACATGCTATCAGTAAAATATGTTGATGAAAAATAAGCACATTGCAGATTCATTAGATTAATTCAAGCCACATGGAAAACCCATTTATCCAAACCAAGCATGATTAGGAACTAGGAAATATAGCACTTGTATATGTTTCTCATGTATTAAGTGCAACCAAATTTGATTTATTCCTCACATGCACAACAATACAAAAATTCTACCCGTGACAATTGGACATCGCATTGCAGAATTGAACCAAGTTGATACGAACTCAAGAAAATGCAAATAAGGTATCAGGATGTTCAGAAAACATCACCTACATTTGCATATAATTTTTATTCACGAAAAAAATATTGTTTATACCTACTTATTTTTAATAATGTTAATAACATTAATTACCTCGGGTAATTTAAATGATGCTTTTGTCCTGAATGCAAATGATATGCCCATAAAGGTAATGTTTATATGAACATTTTGGTATCTTATTTGCATTTTTCTGAGTTCATATGAATTAGTTATGAATTTTCAAAGTTTTGGTCAAACGGTCAAAGGGCATTCAAGGGACCTCGATGGAAAAAGTAAGGGCAAAACTGAGCAAGCTCGAAAAGTAAGGGCAAAACCCATGGGTAGGAACCAACTAGGGGTAAAAATGCAATTGTCCCTTTAACTAAACACCACAACAAATGAACCAAACATTAACTGAGCACCACAATGCACAATATAACATACTCCTAATAGAAGATCAGATAGTTAACCAAACCAAGCAGGCTTAACAACTTGGAAATATAGCAATTGTATTTGTTTCTCATGTATTTACTATAGACAAATTCAATTTATTACTCACATGATATATAATAACAGAATGCACCCACAACTATTGAACATTGCATTGCAGAATTGAACCAAACAGCTAACTAAACACCACAACACAAATGAACCAAACGTTAACTAAGCACCACGTTGCACAATGTATAACCAAACCAAGCATGCTTGACAACTTGGAAATATAGCAATTGTATTCGTTTATCATGTATTTTGTAAAGATAAATTCGATTTATTTCTCGCATGGAAGACAATACAAAATTGCAGCCTGAAGAATTGAACATCACTTTTGCAGAATTGAACCAAACAGTTAATTGAAGACGACAACTAATTGACCAAACAATTAATAAGTGAGCACCACACTGCATGGCATATAGAACATATACACTAGAGCAACAATTTGCATGGTAAAATTAGATAACACAATTCACTAGAATTTGTTAAGAAAAGGCAGGAGCAGCACACGCAATGTGTAAATCGAGCATGCATAACTGGCGTAGCTAGAAAATGGCAAGGTGCTCCTCCAAGATCTAGGGGTCGGCACGATTGGCAGCCATCGCGACCTCATCCGTGCGTGCGGCCGCGATTTCCTGCTCCGCTGCGAAATGCTCCTTGAGATCCTGGCTATACTACGTGCACCATGGCTTACGACGACGCTTATTTGGTGGAGGGGTCAATGATTTGGGTGGAAGGTGCCGTGCCGGCTGTCGGGGCATGTGGGATGTGGAAGGAGGATGAGGATGGGGTGAGGGAGTCCTAGATTAAGGGTTCCTTAGGTGTCCAGGCTATGTGACGTGGGCCGGACTAATGGGCCATAAAGATACAAGACAGAAGACTTCCTCCCGTGTCCGGATGGGACTCTCCTTTGCATGGATGGTAAGCTTGGCATTCCGATATGAAGATTTCTTTCTCTGTAAACCGACACTATACAGCCCTAGCCCCCTCCAGTGTCTATATAAACCGAAGGGTTTAGTCCGTAGAGGCAATCATAATCATACAAGCTAGACAATTAGGGTTTAGTCATTACGATCTCGTGGTAGATCAACTCTTGTAACACCTATACTCATCAAAGTCAATCCTGCAGGATGTAGGGTATTACCTCCGTCGAGAGGGCCCGAACCTGGGTAAAACATCGTGTCCCTTGTCTCCTGTTACCATCAATCCTTAGACGCACAATTCGGGACCCCCTACCCGAGATCTGCCGGTTCTAACACCGACATTGGTGCTTTCATTGAGAGATCCGTTGTGTCGTCGCTAGAAGGTTCGATGGCTCCATTAGTCATCTACAACAATGACGCCCTAAGGGAGGTCTTTCTCCCCGGCCAGATATTTCTATTCAGCGGCGTCGCATTGCGGGCCAACTCGCTTGGCCATCTAGAGCAGGTCGACAGCTACGCTCCAGGTCGCCAGATTAGTTTTGGAAATTTGGATTAGGTCGCTGATACCCAAGGAGACTTGATTTTCCAAGGGTTTGTGACCCCAACCTATGCTCTGGCCCTAGATCCGGAGCGTCTCTCTAGGTCCGAAGACGGGGTTCCCGAGCTCGGCGAATTCTCTGCGACTATTAAGCCTAGTACGGAAGAGTCGGAGGAAGCAGCGTCACCGGCAGTCATCATGAAGCCGAACTCTTCTCCGAACACTGACCCCGAACCCTCGGAGTTAGCATCGTGTGAGCTCGGTGAAAGAGTTTCCTCCCTGACGTACTCCATGAACTCCCTTATCCCTGGCCGAACCTTGCCTCTAAGCGAGTCTCTGGACTTAATGCGACCCCTCATCATGACAGAGGGGCAATGTCCGAGCTACGCCCAGCCTGGACTAGGGGCTAAGAGCGGGAAATTTTACGTCCCACCCACCACCCACTTCATAGCCATTGTCGAGGACTTAACCGACATGCTCGATTACGACCCTGAAGACATCGACCGTACGAACGACGATGCCGGAGAAGAGCAGGCCCAAAACCCGTCGTTCACCAGACGCTGGACGGCCACCTCTTCGTATGACATGTACATGGTGGATACACCCAAAGAGGGTAACAGCGATAACGAGAAAAATCCAGTTGAGGATACACCTCCTGAGATACAACCAAAGCGCCGACGTCAGTGGCGCCGTTCGAAGTCACACCATGGAAAAGACAGCAATACCAGCACCGGAGACATCAATACTCCGGACGACGCCGAAGGCCAAGAAGACCCCGTCGAGCCAGTCTCTGAACAGGACAATCGGGAATATGGGCAAATTAGCCTCGATGAACAGGCTATAAACAAAGACTCGGAGGGTAGTAATTACCTTACACTCTCCGAGGAGGAGGCGAGCCTCTACGACAAAGACTTTATCATACCTGAGGAACCCCCTAAGGAACAACGCATTAGGCGCCGGCTAATAGCCACTGCAAGGAGCCTGAAAAAGAAGCAACATCAGCTCCAAGCTGACCAAGATCAGATCAATGACAGGTGGACTAACGTCCTAGTAGCCGAGTGTGACGCCCCCGATTCAATCGTACACTAATCATGCACGCAAATGTGTACGATCAAGATCAGGGACTCACGGGAAGATATCACAACACAACTCTACAAATAAAATAAGTCATACAAGCATCATAATACAAGCCAGGGGCCTCGAGGGCTCGAATACAAGTGCTCGATCATAGACGAGTCAGCGGAAGCAACAATATCTGAGTACAGACATAAGTTAAACAAGTTTGCCTTAAGAAGGCTAGCACAACTGGGATACAGATCGAAAGAGGCGCAGGCCTCCTGCCTGGGACCCTCCTAAACTACTCCTGGTCGGCGTCAGCGGGTAGCATGTAGTAGTAGGCCCCTCCGGTGTAGTAGGAGTCGTCGTCGAGGGTGGCTTCTGGCTCCTGGACTCCAGCATCTGGTTGCGACAACCAGAAAGAAAGGAAAGAGGGAAAAGGGGAGGAGCAAGCAACCGTGAGTACTCATCCAAAGTACTCGCAAGCAAGGAACTACACTACATATGCATGGGTATATGTGTAAGGAGGCCATATCAGTGGACTGAACTGCAGAATGCCAGAATAAGAGGGGGATAGCTAGTCCTATCGAAGACTACGCTTCTGGCAGCCTCCATCTCGCAGCATGTAGAAGAGAGTAGATTGAAGTCCTCCAAGTAGCATCTCCAAGTAGCATCTCCAAATAGCATCTCCAAGTAGCATCTCCAGTAGCATCGCATAGCATAATCCTACCCGGCGATCCTCCCCTCGTCGCCCTGTGGAAAAGCGATCACCGGGTTGTCTGTGGAACTTGGAAGGGTGTGTTTTATTAAGTATCCGGTTCTAGTTGTCATAAGGTCAAGGTACAACTCCAAGTCGTCCTGTTACCGAAGATCACGGCTATTCGAATAGATTAACTTCCCTGCAGGGGTGCACCAACTTACCCAGCACGCTTGATCCCATTTGGCCGGACACACTTTCCTGGGTCATGCCCGGCCGCGGAAGATCAACACGTCGCAGCCCCACCTAGGCTCAACGAGAGGCCAGCACGCCGGTCTAAACCTAAGCGCGCAGGGGTCTGGGCCCATCGCCCTGAGCACACCTGCACGTTGCGTACGCGGCCGGTGAGCAGACCTAGCAACCTCCATTACAAAGGAAGTTGCGTTAACGCAGTCCAACCCGGCGCGCGCCGCTCAGTCGCTGACGTCACGAAGTGCTTCGGCTGATACCATGACGTCGGGATACCCATAACTACTCCCGCGTAGATGGTTAGTGCGTATAGGCTCGTAGCCAACTCAGATCAAATACCAAGATCTCGTTAAGCGTGTTATATATCCGCGAACGCCGAACAGGGCCAGGCCCACCTGTCTCCTAGGTGGTCTCAACCTGCCCTGTCGCTCCGCCACAAAGATCCACACAGAGGGCCGTCGGGACAAAGGTCCTTTCAGCCCCCAATCCGTGAATCACTCGCGGGTACTCTTTGAGCTGACCCGACTTTAGTCACCATCTGTATAGTATGTAAGTATGTATAATATATACCCGTGATCACCTCCCGAGTGATCACGGCCCGATAGTATAGCACGGCTGACGGACAAGAATGTAGGGCCACAGATGGAAATACTAGCATCCTATACTAAGCATATAGGATTGCAGGTAAAGGTATCAACAGTAGTAACAAGGACAGGCTATGCATCAGGATAGGTATAACGGAAAGCAGTAACATGCTACATTACTCTAATGCAAGTAGTATAGAATAGAATAGGTGATATCTGGTGATTAAGGGGGGGCTTGCCTGGTTGCTCTGGCAAGAGAGAGGGGTCGTCAACTCCGTAGCCGTACACATGGGTATCGGCAGCAGTCTCGGGATCTATCGGAAAGAAGTAGCGGAGGGGGAACACAATAAATAACAGAGCAATCAAAGCATCATAAAGCATAATAAGGCAATACGCGGTGCTAGGGGTGACCTAACGTGGTACTAGGTGCTACTGGTGAAGGGGGGAAACATCCGGGAAAGTATCCCGGTGTTTCGCGTTTTCGGGCAGATGAAACGGAGGGGGAAAGTTGCGTGTTTGCTATGCTAGGGATGTGTGGCGGACGAACGGGCTGCGTATCCGGATTCGTCTCGTCGTTCTGAGCAACTTTCATGTACAAAGTATTTTCATCCGAGTCACGGATTATTTTATATGATTTTCTAAAGTTTTTAATTATTTTCAGATTTTAATTGTTTATTTAAATCCAACATTATCCAGAATAGTGCATGCTGACGTCAGCATGACGCCAGCATGACGTCAGCAGTCAACAGGGGTGTTGACTGGTCAACTGACGTGTGGGTCCCACTGGTCATAGACTGTTTAGTTAGCTGTTTAATTAGACAGAGTTAATTAGGTTAATTATCTAGTTAGCTGGTTTAAGCAGAATTAATTAAGTTTTAATTATTTAGTTAACGGATTAATTAATTAATGTCTAATTATTTTTTTATTTTAAAAAAAACGTTCTAGGGCTGAGGCCCCACATGTCATAGGGCCAGGGGGCCGTTGCGGGCTAGCGGGCGTACGAGCGAGCGGGCGCTGGGCACCCGTCCAGGTCGACAGGGATCTGCGCTGGGCGTCGGCGGCCACAGCGACGAGCGACACCAGCGGCACAGGGGGCCAAGGCTGCGCGTCGGCGGGCCGCGGCAAGGCCACCGTGGGTCGGAAGCGGCAGCGGGCGGCGCGGGTGCGCGCGCACACGGCGGGGAGCAGCAGCAGGCAGAGCATCGCCGACGGGCGCGGTCGTGGGTGCGTTCAGGTGCGCCGGGGTGCACGCTCATCGTGAGCGTGGGTGCGGGGAGCGCGTCGGGCGAGCGGCTCCTGGCGGCATCAGCAGCAGGGGAACCGGGGGCGAGGACGCGAGGAGCAGGGGTGGCGGCCGGCAGAGGCCGCGGGGCGCGCGCGGTGGGGCGACGTGGTTCGCGCGCGGGCGAACCGCGACGGCCATGGCCACGTAGAGGCGGCGAGGTGAGGTGCGCGGCCCTGGGTGGCCGCGTATGGCGAGGCGACGGCGGGGGACGGTTCAGGCGCGACGAGCACGGGGAGGCCGCGAGTAAGCACGGCCTCGGGCGCGCGGTGACAAAGGAAGAGGGGAGAGGGGCATGGGGAGGCGCTCACATTGGCCGTAGGGGTTCAGGGCAGCGGGCTCGGCGGCGGTCGGTGACGACGTGCGGGGTGGATGGCGAGGCGAGGCGAGGTCGAAGGAGCGCGGCGTCGGGTGACGATCGACAACGGCGCTCAGGTCGGGGGCGACGAGTGCTGGGGCGCGTCAGGGAGAAGGCGTCGAGGACGACCGTCGAGGAGGGGAAGGTTCGGCGAGGCGGCTCGGGTGAGGTGGCCAGCGGGGCGCTGCCCCGATCCGATCGGGAAGGGGAGAGCGGCGTGGGGGGGGGGAAGTGGGGGAGTGGGGCGACGGGTAGCGGCTAGGGTTTCGGGGTCCATGGATAAGGGGAGTGGGGGTGGGCCGGTTGGGCCTTTTGGCCTGATGGCTAGCTGGGCCATTCGGCCCAGGGGGAGGGGGGTTCTTTTTTTTTGTTGTGTTTGTTTTCTGTTTTTTTGTTCTTTTTATTTATTTTCTTTTCTGTTTTAAATCATTTTAAATTATCTAGGCATTTTATAAAAATGTGTTTATTACACCATATTTACTTAAGCAAAATATGGCACCGTCCGAACATTTTTGTTTAATATTTTGAAAGCTTTTGTCGTTTGACTTAGTTAGGATTTAAATTTGAATCGGTTTCGAATTAACCCGAGATTAACTACAGTGACAGAGGTGACGTGTCACCATTAACGTGAGATTACTGTAGCATGATTATCCGGGCGTCACAATTCTCCTCCACTACAAGAAATCTCGTCCCGAGATTTAAGAGGTAGAGCAAGGGGGAGAGGTCTGGTTACGATATTCTAACGAGTCTTCTCGGTCTTGGTTGCACTTCCCGAAGTAGTTGATCCCCTTTGGTGATGTCTTCATTTCTCTACTCCAGGTCATCATGGTGAAGTCGTCCTTTTCTTCGGGAACTCCAACGTACTTACGAATAGGTAAGGGGCAGCTCGGCTACGACATAATGCTTATGAGGGAAACAATCTGGGGTTAACCCATGAATGAGCATAAGATTATCTCTCGAGTTGAACATATAAAATACATCGAGAGTAAGGTACGAAGGTACAATAAGAGGTTCCAAGCGGATAGGTGGTTGCTCGAAGTCCGAACCAGAGTGAGAAAGGGGTTCAAAGTAGCGACAGTAAGCATTGCGTCTGATACCATAATAGAGCACTAGGAAGGTGGCCCATGAATTAAATACGAAGCCAAGCGTGGGGAATAACCACTAGAAACAGGGTTGTACGGGAGAGTCAGGTTTCGATCCAGTGGACCTGTGGGTTATGGGCCCACCATGTGGTTCAAAAGTAGGAAGGACGGAGACGTCTTGCGTGATCATGCAAGAAAGGCATGTCAGAGGATAGCCTGTCGGTTATGTCGGCAACAATGTCGGTACCAAGGGCGAGGGACGAAGAGAACCATTTTCCTGCTCGTTGAACGAGGCGGACCAATAGGCAAAGTTCTCGTCCATCGGTGGTTACCGGAATGCTATCAACAAAAGAAACAGGGTCTTACTGACACGGTTGTACAATGAGATGCTTACCTAAGCAGGGGGGTATCACTGCTCAGTTAAGTCAGATTACAAGAAAGGTTAAACAAAACAATGGAAAGGAAAATGTGTTTAAACACATATTTCAGGGGTATATCCTTCCCAAGGACAAGCAGAGCATGATAACCATGACAGGATAATAAGTAGAAAACCCGTTAGGGAAGGGGAGAGAAATTTCATGACATTACCCATACAATGATGTTTGGATAATTTGAGTAAGAAAATTTAGCATTGTGCTTCAAGTGTTCTTATTGATGATAGGAGTACCACATACATGCTTCGTAATAGCATTGACATGGTCTTTAAGCAAAGTTCGGACTTTGGACACACAAGGCATCCATCATGAACAACTCATAGAATAAGTCCTATGATTTCCTCATGAAAGAATGGTTAACCTTGCAAAAAAGAAATTATAGCAGTAGGTCCTCCGGCCAGGTGTGCTGGACATGCCATCACCTTACCGGGTCATAAAAGACCAATGTTATAACTCTTGGAAATGTCCCAGCCATCATATCTGACCGAGGTTCAGATCCGATTGGTGTCAGGATACCTCTGACTTAGGAGGCCAGAGAAGAAAAGGTGCAACACAAATGACGAGATGACATTGTAAGATTCTCGGGAAATTTACTACGGAAGCGAGTTCCGAAACAAAAGCTCATCATTAAACCAATGAAGGGATAAGGAGGTAGCTGATGAACTCAGCGACAATTCATCGAGACTTCCAAAAGATGGTTTCCACAATTAAGTGAACAAGGAGATAACATTAGTCAGATCAAATGGTATAATGATGTATGTTCGAGGGAAACATACACAATTAAACATTGGTTGAAAGGTGCACCCGAAATATGGGCTGGGTTGCACAACCAACATCGGAATGGTGATTCAATAATCGATAGTCTAAGAATGAACGGCCGACCATTAACTTCAAAGCAATAGGGTTGCTAGAAGTTTTGGAATTACACATCACAGTCCATTTGTCGGTGGTTAGAAATAACACGGTGACCAGGAAAAGAATGGTGATGGTGATAAGTATCACTTGTATCAAGAATTCTCCAGAGGTGGTGAAATTCTCACGACATTCTTGACATAAAGGATGGTAATACTCCAAGGTAAAGAAGAGCAATTGCTGGATAGCAAGGAACTCAAGGTATAACACAAAACAAGAACAAGTTTGTGTTGGAGGAAAGGTAGTAGAGTGGTCGATGATATCACTAATCATCAAGGGCAAGGATGGTCTTTCTCAACATAAATTCAATTGATATTCTAGAAGAGCTCGTAAGGTTGATGATGATCACGACACAAGTGTTGAGAGATTTCATGAAGAAGTAATCACTCAGCGACGACATCAAGTCAAGGGAATGATGAAGCAAGAGGTTATTGGAACCACAGTTACGACACAAACTCGAACTCAAGCTTGTTGTTTAAGGTGAAAGGGTATGACGAGGAAAATCGACGTAAGCTTAGCTATCGTCGCAAATTAGTGCTCCGAGAATAAGGACCAGGTAGCACAGTTAGAATCATAACGACAATGATATAGCCAAACAGGCTAGGAATGGGTACAAACTCGTAAGCAAAGAAGATTACTAAGAGTTGTTTAATCGCGAGGCGGACTCGATTCAGTTATCGATGTCCGTGAGTGTTTAATAACTTCGAGCCCGTGAAAAACTGTAATCAGTGAGAATATAGTACTTGATGAAGAACTCATAAGAAGTTATGCAGTTCCAAGATAATCTCGAGATACCAGGAGGGTAATACTCGACGACGAATCAAAGTAGAGGTTGGACTGGGGGATTGCTCTGCAAAAGACAAGTGCTTAAACTTGCACGAGAAATGGTATTTAAAGGAGAAGATGGTCGGAACCACGATTGCAAAAAGGCCAGATCTCAGATATAAGATGAACTTATACCAAGGGAATAATTAATTTTAAAAGAAGCTTCGATGAGAAGATGTACATCGTGTCCATGGGCATGAACACAAAGTTCAAGGTCGACTCCCACTTCTCCAATGCACAACCTTTCATTCACTTCTCGCGTTCAATGAAGTCGTAGTGTTGAAATTTTATCTGGCAAAATACCAGAAGAGTACGACTCGTGAAAACTTTCGAGTTCACACATATTAAGGAAGGCATAGGTTCAACCCATCGGGGCATCTTAGAATCATATACCAGAATCTTTAGAAGTAATTAACTCAAGCTCGAAGGCAGAGCATGGTTGAGAAAGCAGAGGATACAATTTACCAAAGGCATTATGTATCAGAGGGAATGCTCACAAGGTTATTGAATATGAAGGGCGTTGTCAGATAAAACCCAACAAAGGATCTGGTGGTCCACAAGGGATCTGACGTGAGTATCGGTACTCAACTAGAGGAAGAAGAATGCAAGGAGATCAGATTATAGAAACAACTGACTAACTCAATTTGTCAAATGCAAAGGAATTATGATTTCCAAATCAAGGGATCAGAAGCAATGCTCTGATTAGGGATGGATAAGTTGAATAGCCTTATGGTACAATCAACGACAATTGGATTGGTCGAGAACCAATTCCAGTTAAAAGAATGGCAGCTCAGCCGGAAAAGTAACTTATATGGATCAAAGATGATTGCGTGTATTCGCAAACATATTGAGTCAAAAGACTCAAAATGATAATGACAAGGAATGTCAATAAGACTACGAGAGTTATGGGATTAACCATAATGCAAGCAAGCAAGAATTTCAAGAGCCAAAGGCTCCAGAGGATTTTCGGAAGATCGAATAGTATTTTGAAGACTTTTGTGAAACACATGAACAACTGGGGATGAGCGGATACTCGACAAGTGCGAGGATTTATTTGAAGGGGTATTCATGTGGCAAAGAACTGCTAGGCAGTAGGCACAAAGTATTCTCGGAACAATAGAGAAAACTTCGGGGTATCTTGTAATAACAAGATCAATGGGGGATGATCGTAAGAATGGCAAGTGTAAGTAGTTATCCATACGGATTTATCAGTGGTCAGGAATAGCCAAAGTGATGGGCACAAGTCTCGAGAGAACATCAGAAAGTATCTTCGGAATCTTCTGATGTAGCAGGCGATCCTCTGCAATAAGGGGCTCTTCGGGTGGATGCGATCACGAGATCCTAATCTTAGAGTTAGCAAATTCATTTAACCCGAATAGTAGAGAGATCAGAGTCCCAGAGAATAGACGAGGAATAAAAGATCCTAATACCACCCGATGGCGACGTGGGCCCGTAAGGCACACAGCCAAGTTAGTAAAAGTTTTTGCAATGTCTAGACTCGACTTCGGTCAAGGAGTGTGGAAGGGGGATTCCTACAGGCAGTCGGCTCTGATACCAACTTGTGACGCCCCCGATTCAATCGTACACTAATCATGCACGCAAATGTGTACGATCAAGATCAGGGACTCATGGGAAGATATCACAACACAACTCTACAAATAAAATAAGTCATACAAGCATCATAATACAAGCCAGGGCCTCGAGGGCTCGAATACAAGTGCTCGATCATAGACGAGTCAGCGGAAGCAACAATATCTGAGTACAGACATAAGTTAAACAAGTTTGCCTTAAGAAGGCTAGCACAAACTGGGATACAGATCGAAAGAGGCGCAGGCCTCCTGCCTGGGATCCTCCTAAACTACTCCTGGTCGGCGTCAGCGGGTAGCACGTAGTAGTAGGCCCCTCCGGTGTAGTAGGAGTCGTCGTCGAGGGTGGCGTCTGGCTCCTGGACTCCAGCATCTGGTTGCGACAACCAGAAAGAAAGGAAAGAGGGAAAAGGGGAGGAGAAAGCAACCGTGAGTACTCATCCAAAGTACTCGCAAGCAAGGAACTACACTACATATGCATGGGTATATGTGTAAGGAGGCCATATCAGTGGACTGAACTGCAGAATGCCAGAATAAGAGGGGGATAGCTAGTCCTATCGAAGACTACGCTTCTGGCAGCCTCCGTCTCGCAGCATGTAGAAGAGAGTAGATTGAAGTCCTCCAAGTAGCATCTCCAAGTAGCATCTCCAAATAGCATCTCCAAGTAGCATCTCCAGTAGCATCGCATAGCATAATCCTACCCGGCGATCCTCCCCTCGTCGCCCTGTGGAAAAGCGATCACCGGGTTGTCTGTGGAACTTGGAAGGGTGTGTTTTATTAAGTATCCGGTTCTAGTTGTCATAAGGTCAAGGTACAACTCCAAGTCGTCCTATTACCGAAGATCACGGCTATTCGAATAGATTAACTTCCCTGCAGGGGTGCACCAACTTACCCAGCACGCTTGATCCCATTTGGCCGGACACACTTTCCTGGGTCATGCCCGGCCGCGGAAGATCAACACGTCTCAGCCCCACCTAGGCTCAACGGAGAGGCCAGCACGCCGGTCTAAACCTAAGCGCGCAGGGGTCTGGGCCCATCGCCCTGAGCACACCTGCATGTTGCGTACGCGGCCGGTGAGCAGACCTAGCAACCTCCATTACAGAGGAAGTTGCGTTAACCCAGTCCAACCCGGCGCGCGCCGCTCAGTCGCTGATGTCACGAAGTGCTTCGGCTGATACCACGACGTCGGGATACCCATAACTACTCCCGCGTAGATGGTTAGTGCATATAGGCTCGTAGCCAACTCAGATCAAATACCAAGATCTCGTTAAGCGTGTTATATATCCGCGAACGCCGAACAGAGCCAGGCCCACCTGTCTCCTAGGTGGTCTCAACCTTCCCTGTCGCTCTGCCACAAAGATCCACACAGAGGGCCGTCGGGACAAAGGTCCTTTCAGCCCCCAATCCGTGAATCACTCGCGGGTACTCTTCGAGCTGACCCGACTTTAGTCACCATCTGTATAGTATGTAAGTATGTATAATATATACCCGTGATCACCTCCCGAGTGATCATGGCCCGATAGTATAGCACGGCTGACGGACAAGAATGTAGGGCCACAGATGGAAATACTAGCATCCTATACTAAGCATATAGGATTGCAGGTAAAGGTATCAACAGTAGTAACAAGGACAGGCTATGCATCAGGATAGGTATAACGGAAAGCAGTAACATGCTACACTACTCTAATGCAAGCAGTATAGAGTAGAATAGGCGATATCTGGTGATCAAGGGGGGGGCTTGCCTGGTTGCTCTGGCAAGAGAGAGGGGTCGTCAACTCCGTAGCCGTACACATGGGTATCGGCAGCAGTCTCGGGATCTATCGGAAAGAAGTAGCGGAGGGGGAACACAATAAATAACAGAGCAATCAAAGCATCATAAAGCATAATAAGGCAATACGCGGTGCTAGGGGTGACCTAACGTGGTACTAGGTGCTACTGGTGAAGGGGGGAAACATCCGGGAAAGTATCCCGGTGTTTCGCGTTTTCGGGCAGATGAAACGGAGGGGGAAAGTTGCGTGTTTGCTATGCTAGGGATGTGTGGCGGACGAACGGGCTGCGTATCCGGATTCGTCTCGTCGTTCTGAGCAACTTTCATGTACAAAGTATTTTCATCCGAGTCACGGATTATTTTATATGATTTTCTAAAGTTTTTAATTATTTTCAGATTTTAATTGTTTATTTAAATCCAACATTATCCAGAATAGTGCATGCTGACGTCAGCATGACGCCAGCATGACGTCAGCAGTCAACAGGGGTGTTGACTGGTCAACTGACGTGTGGGTCCCACTGGTCATAGACTGTTTAGTTAGCTGTTTAATTAGACAGAGTTAATTAGGTTAATTATCTAATTAGCTGGTTTAAGCAGAATTAATTAAGTTTAATTATTTAGTTAACTGATTAATTAATTAATGTCTAATTATTTTTTATTTTAAAAAAACGTTCTAGGGCTGAGGCCCCACATGTCATAGGGCCAGGGGGCCGTTGCGGGCTAGCGGGCGCACGAGCGAGCGGGCGCTGGGCACCCGCCCAGGTCGACAGGGGATCTGCGCTGGGCGTCGGCGGCCACAGCGACGAGCGACACCAGCGGCACAGGGGGCCAAGGCTGCGCGTCGGCGGGCCGCGGCAAGGCCGCCGTGGGTCGGAAGCGGCAGCGGGCGGCGCGGGTGCGCGCGCACACGGCGGGGAGCAGCAGCAGGCAGAGCATCGCCGACGGGCGCGGTCGTGGGTGCGTTCAGGTGCGCCGGGGTGCACGCTCATCGTGAGCGTGGGTGCGGGGAGCGCGTCGGGCGAGCGGCTCCTGGCGGCATCAGCAGCAGGGGAACCGGGGGCGAGGACGCGAGGAGCAGGGGTGGCGGCCGGCAGAGGCCGCGGGGCGCGCGCGGTGGGGCGACGTGGTTCGCGCGCGGGCGAACCGCGACGGCCATGGCCACGTAGAGGCGGCGAGGTGAGGTGCGCGGCCCTGGGTGGCCGCGTATGGCGAGGCGACGGCGGGGGACGGTTCGGGCGCGACGAGCACGGGGAGGCCGCGAGCAAGCACGGCCTCGGGCGCGCGGTGACAAAGGAAGAGGGGAGAGGGGCATGGGGAGGCGCTCACATTGGCCGTAGGGGTTCAGGGCAGCGGGCTCGGCGGCGGTCGGTGACGACGTGCGGGGTGGATGGCGAGGCGAGGCGAGGTCGAAGGAGCGCGGCGTCGGGTGACGATCGACAACGGCGCTCAGGTCGGGGGCGGCGAGTGCTGGGGCGCGTCAGGGAGAAGGCGTCGAGGACGGCCGTCGAGGAGGGGAAGGTTCGGCGAGGCGGCTCGGGTGAGGTGGCCAGCGGGGCGCTGCCCCGATCCGATCGGGGAAGGGGAGAGCGGCGTGAGGGGGGGGGGGGAAGTGGGGGAGTGGGGCGACGGGTAGCGGCTAGGGTTTCGGGGTCCATGGATAAGGGGAGTGGGGGTGGGCCGGTTGGGCCTTTTGGCCTGATGGCTAGCTGGGCCATTCGGCCCAGGGGGAGGGGGGTTCTTTTTTTTGTTGTGTTTGTTTTCTGTTTTTTTTGTTCTTTTTATTTATTTTCTTTTCTGTTTTAAATCATTTTAAATTATCTAGGCATTTTATAAAAATGTGTTTATTACACCATATTTACTTAAGCAAAATATGGCACCGTCCGAACATTTTTGTTTAATATTTTGAAAGCTTTTGTCGTTTGACTTAGTTAGGATTTAAATTTGAATCGGTTTCGAATTAACCCGAGATTAACTACAGTGACAGAGGTGACGTGTCACCATTAACGTGAGATTACTGTAGCATGATTATCCGGGCGTCACACCGAGGAATACGGCCTCGAGCGCCCAACCAAGAGTTACCCGAAGAGCAAGCTGCTACCTCAATTCGACGACGAGGCGCTGGTGCCCGTACCATCGGCGTGTAATGCGTCCGACCGACCACCACGTGGTCGTGACAAAACAGTAGCTCAAGCCGAATACCAGCCCGTACCACCTTGCCATAAAGGTAGGGACACAATAGCTCGGAAATATACTTACGACCTATGGAAAGATTTGGAAAATAGAGCGGGCCAGACTAGATCGATCTATGGATCGCGGGGGCAGGCTCCGACGCACAAGGACGACTATCTAGCCAGGCACGACAGCCATAACCACGCCCAGGCCGAAAACCGCAGACGGACTCCATCCGAGCAACGTCGTGACGTGGCTCACTATAGAGGCGCCACACACCCCCTCTACTTCACTGACGAAGTAATGGAACATGAATCCTAGAAGGGTTTAAACCCGTGAATGTCGAATCATATGATGGAACAACGGATCCCGTAGTATGGATCGAGGACTTTCTCCTCCATACACGTATGGCCCGCCATGATGATCTTCATGCCATCAAATACCTCCCAATAAAACTCAAGGGACCAGCTCGGCACTGGTTAAACAGCCTGCCAAAAAACTTTATTGGCAGCTTGCAGGACCCAGAAAACGCCTTCCGCGACAACTTCCAGGGTACATACGTCCGACCTCCGGATGCTGATGACTTAAGTCACATAGTTCAACGGCCTGGAGAGTCGGCCAGGAAATTCTGGACTAGGTTCCTAATTAAAAAGAACCAGATCGTCGATTGTCCGAATCTTGAAGCCCTAGCGGCGTTTAAGCACAACATTCACGATGAATGGCTCATCCGGCACCTTGGCCAAGAAAATCCGAAGTCCATGGCAGCCCTCACGGCACTTATGACCCGCTTTTGCGCGGGCAAAGATAGTTGGCTAGCCCATAGCAGCAACAATGTAAGCGAACCTGGCACCTCTAAAGCCAGAAATAGCAACGGCAAGCCCCGATGCAACAGGCACAAGCGTCAGAACAACAGTGACAATACCGATGACACGGCGGTCAACGCCGGATTCAGTGGCTCCAAGCCCGGTCAGCGAAAAAAGCCATTTAAAAAAACAATTCAGGCTCATCCAGCTTGGACCGAATCCTCGATCGACCATGTCGGATCGACGGCACCCCCGACAAACCTGCCAATCATACCAACAGAAGCTGTTGGGTCTTTAAACAGGCCGGTAAGTTACATACCGAGGACAAAGAGAAGGGGTCGCCAAGTGAGGACGGTGACGAGTAGCCCCGTCCACCGAACGTAGGGAATAGAAGAAATCCCCCACCCCCAAGTCAAAATGGTGAACATGATATACATCACTCATATCCCCAGGAGGGAGGGCAAATGCGCACTCAGGGATGTCTATGCGATAGAGCCAGTCGCCGCAAAATTCAATCCATGGTCATCTTTCCCGATCACTTTTGGTCACAGGGACCATACGACCAGTATTTATCACGGCGGCTCAGCCGCACTGGTCCTCGACCCAATCATTGATGGATTCCACCTCACACAAGTCCTCATGGACGATGACAGTAGCCTTAACCTGCTGTACCAGGACACAGTCCGCAAGATGGACATCGATCCATCAAGGATCAAGACCATCAGTTGCATGGGCTCAATCACATTGGAATTCGTCTTCGGATCACCGGACAACTTCCGAAGCAAAGACTTGATGTTCGACATCGTCCCCTTCTGCAGTGGCTCTCACGCACTGCTCGGACAAACCGCATTTGCTCGCATCAATGCGGTGCCACACTATGCCTATCTCAAGCTTAAGATGCCCGGGCCACGCGGTGTCATAACAGTCAACGGTAACAAGGAACGCTCCCTCTGTACCGAGGAGCACACCGCGGCCCTGGCAATGGAAGTACACGGCAGCCTTATCAAACAGAACATAAATTCGGCGGCCAAGCCCCCGGACACTATTAAACGAGTCCGGATTACTCCGCAATATGATAGTCCGACTCGTCTGGAGTTGGACTAGAAATTCGGCCTCCGTCTCAGTCCCGACCGAACTGCGACATACGTACTGCGCGTACATAACTACACACTAAAAGTACCATGGGCAAAGATGGAGGCATAACTCGATCATGGTCCATAATACGGCTCGACCTTATTCGGGCACTCATACTTTCCCTTTTTCTTTCTATCCTTTTTCAGGTTTCTTTCCCATAGGCCCCTCACGATGGCCTCATCACCGATCCTTTCATAGGATAAACATACCAAGGAGGCAAGCAACATAGACGTGTGGCAGAAAAATCTAGATGATCTTCTTGATGATCACTTTGCCTGTTTGTAGGACCTGCACGTAGCTTCCCCTTGGCCTCGGCATGTTAAATAGCCTTGTTGCTTATCACATTGTTTGTAAAAATATGCTTTTACGTATAAACCAGATTATAGAAACGGTTTGCGGCCCAACATATGTGGCATTGGCTTACTCCTTCGTTACATTTAAACTATTTTTATCAGTTGCACCCGTACACTTTGGTACGACTTAACTCGCCAGGGGCTCCATTGCGCTCCATATGTTCGCAACAAGTCTGAACACTTTTTACAGTACAAATCGGCACCTCGAATATTGCATTATATGCATCGGCTCCGAATCATGTCTTTGGTCAATAGTTGGGTTGCCCGGCTCCTGTGCTTGATACCTTAAGTTCCGTTTTATCGGCTAGGGTAGTAAAGGAATGAATTTCAAACATAAGGGCACCCTTGATTGTCGGCAAAATGTTGAGATACTTTGTTTTTAAATTCTAGCAAATCCACAACTTGTCTGAAATTCATGAGACTTGGCATGCTATCATGGAATGGCACCCGACATGTTGTGGTATTTTTCATGTCCATTTTGAGAGAAGGCGCACTCGAATAATAGACAACAAAGGCATTTTGAAACAAATAGCTGCCACTCTAACATCGCAAACGTTTGTATAATTCAAATCGTGTGTGTTATGTTAACCATTCATGTGACGCCACGTGTCTTCATTTTAATGGCTGGAGGTGCCGTGCGGACTACTGCTTGACTAAATGGGAGAAGTGCGAGTGCAATCTGGTGTGCAGGCTGGCCGAGAGGCGTGCAAGCTGTCCTCCAATGCGCAGGCTCACCGGGAAGCATGCGAGCTGTACGCTGCGCAGGCTCATGGGGAAGTGAGCCATTTGACTTCCATTGTCGCCTGCCTTCCTTTCCATTAATGGCGCCCTCGCCGCTTCTTAATACAGGCGGCCTTACTGTTCGCCTCCCATTCCCCTCCCTCCCGCAGACCTCCACCAAAGCCATGGCGCAGAAACATCATCTGCCACTTGTCTTCAAGTTTGGTGAAGTCGACTCTAAGCCGGAGGAGATAGAAAATAAGGAGGAATGGGGCCTCATGGACATGGCCCAGAATGAGTTGGCCTCAGCGGTTGCTGCCCCGCTCCTGTCCTAGCTATCATCCCCACACCCGCACCAACGACCATCCCCGTAGCATTGACGAGCTGGTCGCCGAGCACTATCGCACAGCTGGAAGCCGCGGGCGTCAGCGAGGTCTCCGCGGACCCGCGCGAGCTCATGTACATGCCAGCGCCAGCACCCGTTCCCTTGCGAGCCCCTCCACCCACCGCGGTGCCGGTCCCGTGCATTTGGCTGCACCCGCCACGCCCGTGCGCCCCCCCCCCCCCCCCTCAGCGGCATGGGACGCCACCGTCGACCGCTACCTCTCAGCGCCGCCAGCTGCCGTCCTCCCACGCCTCGCCCGTCGATCACTCGGCGGCATGATGTTTGATTTACAAGTGAAGAACATTCTATGCCGCATTGAGCACTTTAACAATGGCGTCCTAGAGGATGACAATGACAACAACGGCGCGGCACGCTGCCTCCGCCACCACCGAAAATTGTTTTTTTCTTGGGTTTAATATTGTAGCTCGATCATATGATTATAAATTTGCAGTATGACTGAATGAAAGATATGGTTTGAGCGAAGTTGCATTTTTCTGTCTTAATGTACAGACTTATCAAACGATTTCCTTTTTAAAAAAACATCAATGGTTTTTAAATATAAAACACTCATCGCAAAAGTTTTAGTTAGAACACCCATATGCAAACTGACAGCTTCCCCAGGAAACCAAGGGAAAATGTGTCGAGCAGGATTTGTGCAGCTCTTGATAGCAAATGTTTTAGATCGAACACCTGTATGCAAAGTGAGAGCAGGATTTGTGCATCTCTTCAATGCAAACGGTTCTTTGGATGACCCGTGTGCAACCACTTACAAAAAATTTGGTAAAATTTGCATCTGTCATATTGGGTATGTTGCCATTTGTCAAACTGGAAAGATTGACATTTGTTGATCTAGTAACACTGCCATTTGTCAACCTTGGAACACTACGATGTGTCAAAATATGAAGCTAAAAATCACTAGGAGTATCTAATTTTTGCAACTAAAATTCAGTAATTAAGCATAGATTTCATTCATAGATTAAGCAATCGTTCTTTATACAAATAGTAAAACTCGACAGCTGAACTGACCAAACTTTTGACCAATTGTTGCCAACGACGTACTGAAATAGCTAGTTCTACTTTATGTACTAGCTAATTTTAAGTACGTTGTACAGTTCCACCACATCTATAGTCAGATGAACTGAACAAAATACACCCCTAAATACTACTACTACTACGGAGGGGCTTTGTACTACTTCCGGCAGCCTCTCCTTTGGCGAGCGCACTCGGTAAGAGGCAGAGGAGGAGGAGCCTACAGACGAGCTGGACAATTGCAATACGGTGTCTGCCTCTACTGCACCTTCAGCGACGCTCACCTCGAACGCCCTCTGCCGCTCCAGACAACCCCTCTCAAAGCGGTGGTTCTCCTCGTAGATCTTATGATTCCTCGCCGCCGAGGCGGCGTGTGCCGTGGCAACGGCGGCAGTAAGACTCTTTGCATGCTCGACAAGGCACTCCTCCTCCTCTCGTAGGAACTCGGTGTAGCGCGCAAGGTCGTTGACGCACGTTCGGGCATCCACCTCTGCCTCCCGTAAACGGGTAGCAGTGGTGGAGCGGGTGATGACCGTAGTGGTCGACGGTGGGCTGGCAGCCACGACCACCACCTCCTGCCTTCGGGCCGCGGTGGCGGAGCGGGTGATAGCCACGGTGGCCGGCAGTGGGGTGGCAGCCACGACGGCCACCTCCTGCCTTCAGGCCACCGCGGCAGAGTGGGCGACGGCCCTGGCTTTCGACGATGGCGTGGCGACAATGGCCGCTGACAACAACTGCCGACAAGCAACGGCGGCAGAGCGTATGGTGTGTGTTCCGCGCACACCCAACAGGGATGCCACGCACACTACACTACGCCAGGGACTGCACCGCCGCCGCGGTGCAGCCTCCCATCTGGAGTAGTCCTGTAATGACGGCGAAGTGGCTAAGGGACGATGATGGACCGGTGCCATTGGCGATTGTGGGAGAAGTAGACGAGATAAGCTACAGGGAGGGAGGGGAAAATGCGACGCAGGACCCACCGACAATGAGAGTTTATATAGTAGGTTCGTAAGCATTGGGATTTTGGGGATCTCATCGAGTCGGGCGGGAAGCTCGTGCGGGAACCTGTGAGGTTGCGCGGGAATGGGCTCACCGACGATTCATTGGCACCACCGCTTGGCCAAAAGAACGCCCCAGCGTGCGGCGCAAGCTTGCGATGTAAGCCATCTGCGGTAGCAGGGTGACAAGACGTGCGAGAGGAGGACGAAAGGCCACATACACATACGGTTAATAAAAAAATGTTTGCGATTTAATTACCTACTATACCCCCGTCCTGGTTTATAAATAGGATTTAACCAATAAAATACAAATGCATGTTGCCAAAGATTATATAGTTGGATTCGTATTTGAACATAGTTTCCAAGTATATAATTTTTATAACATGGATTAACATTTTGTTGGTTAAATTTGAGGGTAAAGTATGGCACAGAATATAAAGGGGACTATAGACCAAGACGGAGGTAGTAGCACACGGCCGCTCTCTACGCAGCGATGCAACTATCGGTCGTCTTGTAGGCAACCATTTCCTGCGTGTTCAACTGCTCTATGCATGTGGTTGCTTGCGGTTGAGGCAGCCGCGGCGCACTCTGCTCGTGTCCCGCCATGTGTGCTCTGCTCTCGCGTCCCTCCGGGTGGTCTGCCCTAGTTGCTCCATGCATGCTGCCAGTGTTTGGGGCCGGCGCACGATCACGCATGTTCGTGTGCACGCGGTTGCGCCGGGCGCGGCGCGACAATGCAATACCCGCTGCAAAAACTGCCATGCGGACGCGCAGAGAATCCATGCCACCCGGCCCCCATTTATTCATGCAGCTATTTACCTTCATATCTCACATCACACGACACAATAAGCACACCCACAACGACACATACAGAGAGGACATCCAGCGATTCCAATGGCGATCCCCGTGGCACCAATGGCGCTCCCAGCGGCCGACGACAACAGCGTCGGGCAGTTCACCACGCATCATGTATTGGACACCTACATGACGGGGATGGCTCTCTCGGTGGTGTACATGAACAATCCGGTCTCGGTGGAGAGCTCCATCCAAAATATGGAGCAGTTCCTTACTGAGGACAAGTACCAAGTGGTCGGCTTCGACCTCGAGTACACCATCGATCGTGCCGGGCATGATCAAAAGGTTGTCGTCGCCCAGTTGTGTGTGCGACATGACGTCCTCATCTACCACTACCACCTGGCCACAAGTCCTTGAGAGCGTTTCTCTAGGTTTATCAACAACTTCGACTACAGTTTCGCTATGGTGGGCACCACTAACGATCTAAAAGTGCTCAAGGTTTCGGGCATGAAATGCCCAAATTTTATCAACATCCAGCACCACTACAAGGTCTGGGGCAGTGAAAAAAACAAACTGAACTCCCTGGTTGACCTCTCCTCGGCCATCATCGAACCCTACTACATGAAGATGAAGAATGAGAGCAAGAAGGACAAGAATGCCTAGCACAGTGTGTGGCATGAGAGACTGGATGAACAACATGTCAAGTACGCGGCCAAGGACGCATACGCAAGCTACGAGATGTACAGGCGGATCGTTGACATGAGGAAGTGTCTTCTTCTTGCCCCAGATGAGGGAGCGTTACAAGATGTAGATGACTAGATGATCGTTTCTCCTACTTTAGAATGCATGCAATTGTTCATTAAGGTGTGTGCGAATAATCTGTATAGTCACTTATGTAATTGGAGGTTTATTTCAGTTATATATATACATGTTATTCTTCTGTAGACAGATCAAATCACACGGCTTATTAGCAACAATCATCTGTGTTATTATTTGTCTTCGCATACATTTATGATTACGGGCCTGTTTGCCGCGTATCACACACATCCTGCGGCAAACAGATTTGTAATCGGAAACGTGTGCGAAGACCGATAACAACACAGACGATTACTGCTAACAAGCCGTGTGTGTTGTGAGCAAACGATTGCTGGTATACAATTGTGAGTGATTGATGAAAATCACCGACGGGTTCCATTGTTTAGTCCGTGTGCGATGTGATTTTCTTTCTCCGCACAACATCTACGCTTTGTCTACAGAGCATCAACATCTATACTTAAAAAGGAAGCATTGCATAACCAAATTAAGCATACAATTACACAAGTGACTACACACATAACATTTCCACACACCAAAGTAAGCAATTACATGCATACTAAACTAGGAGAAGCGAGGATCTAATCATCTACTTATTGTTGCAATGACGCTTGCCATTGCTCTTCTTTCGGCTGGATCCTTGGCCGTTTTGGGAAAGGAGGCACTTCCTCATGTCAATGATCCGCATGTACATGTCGTAGCTCATGTACGCCTCCTTGGCCGCGTACACGACATGAGCTTTGTCGAGTTTCTCCATTCAGGCCGAGTGCCAGGCACGCTTGTCGTTGTTGCATGAATCCTTCATGTCTGTGTAGTAGGGATCAATGATGGCCTCGGTGAGGTGAACCAGTTAGTCCTACTCATGCTCTTTGCTGCCTTGGATCTTGTATTGGCCCTGGATGTCGAAAAGATTCTGGCAGGCGATGCCCGAATTCTCGAGCGCCATTACATCGTTGGTGATGTCCACCATAGCAAACATGTAGTTGGGGCTGTTCACAAACCTGGTGAAATCCTCACAAGGCCTTGTGGCCAGGCAGCAGTGGTAGACAAGGACGTGGTGGCGCACGCACATCTGGGCAATGACGACCTTGGGACGAGACCAGGCACGACCGCGGGTGTACTCAAGGTCGAACCCGACCACCTTGTACTTCTCCTCGGCAAGCAATAGCTCCATGATGTGGATGGAGTCCGCCACCCAGACCGAGTCGTTGGTGTACACCACCGAGAGGTCCATGAACCTTCTACGGGTGTCCACCACAACACGCATGGTGAATTGCTGCTCATCGTCGGCAGCCACTCGAAGCGCCATTAGAGCCGCGCAGGATACCCTCTAAGAATTTCCCGTGGTGGGTGTGCTTCTTGCAATGGTGGGGCGCGATCGAAAGGTTGAAGAGACACAAGGGTTAAATGGCCGCTGTAATAAATGGGGGTCGGCTGGCCTGTAATCGTCACGTCTTGTCACGACGTTGATAGCGAAGGATTCCAATGCACGCTTGACAATACCACACCGCACGCGTGGGCTCGAAGAGGCGCCAAATGTATCGTCGATGAGCCTATTCCCGCGCTACGGCGTAGTTTACTGTGCAAGCTTCCCGCCTGGAAAGTTTGGCCACGCATCGGCTAGAAGAGGGGCAAATCATGGGCGTTTATTGGAAAAAAAGCTTTGTAAAAACGAAGTGTGTGGAATGACTTCGGTCATAAGTTTACCTGTGGGTGATGAGTTCAAAGTTACACAGAAGGGTGATGATGGACACTCGAGTGCGACAATTAATTCTGTGCTCTACAAGGCACATAGTGGAAGAAACCAACAATGTGCAATAATGTCGAAGATCGCAGTCGAGTTAGTTACACAGATCATGTGCTGTGAGATCGACAAGGTAAACAGATCCGAGCATGGTTAATAAAATCTAAGACCATTGCATATTAAGGTCAAAATAGTGCTACCAATATACGAGTCTCATACGAAGCCATTTCAATGATTGTACCACAAAAGCTTGAAATATTACAAGATTCAAATTCCAGAGTTATATGGCTCAAATTCGAAGACTACAAGGTTCAAATTGATGTTAGAAATGAAATTCTGCTCATCATCTGCAAACGCACGCACAGATCCACTGAATAGGGATATCAGAGAGGCTCAAACTAATATTACCACTTCTAAGTTTGGTTTCGAAACCTCACAATTTTTGCAAAGGGGTCAACCTCTGAGAAGTCATGTATGGATTTGACACGATGACTTCCGATTACTCTGTCATCTGAAGTTCCAAAATGAAATTCAACATTTTGGAGCATATTCCATTCTGCTGCAGGCGCCGACGCTGATCAACAAACCATTCATTTTTGTGAAATAAATGCAGGGCAAAACTCATTACCTTCAGCACCCTTGCTCTGAGAACAAAGAACCTGGCGAATGTAATCTCCGGTAAGGTCCCTTGGTAGGAGTTCAAAGTAATTTCTGAGAGATGCAGATCTAGGCATTCGATGTGATTGTTATATTGTATCACATTATCCACCACTAGGTCTAATCTTATCTGCAAAAGAAGAAAACGTGTTAGTGCCTACATGTAGTTTTGAACACTACTACATGCCTATTTGGTTTGCAGGATTTGTAAAATGCACTAACATGCCATTTTCGATCTAACATGATTAACATGGGCATTTGATTACATTCTAGAAAACTGTAGCCTTCTTCACAGGAGGTTGGACTGGATGAAAAGTTCCCTAAGAAAACTAGTACAGATGAATTCAAAGGAGAAATGCTTATTGATTGTAACCATATGGATCAAGAAACCAATATGGGGGGGCATGTATGTACTAAAATCCTTCAAAAGAATCCTTTAGAAATCGTAGTACATTGTCATTGTAATCTTGGAAAAAGGTGTCACAAATTGAACTCCCTTATGGTTAATATTTAATAGGAAAGGAACATCACCTCGATATATAGCTTCTCTAGGCACGGAAAGCATCTCAGGAAACTGACAACTTGCTCTAGGTTGGGGCCGATAGATTCTAGTGCCAAGACATTCACTGTGGGCAGTTTCGGGGTCAAGCTTGTCGGAATCATTTTCTGAATGACAGAAGAACAAACATCTTCAAAATTAGAAATAATGTTAATTTGTAGAAGGAGAGGTAGAAGGCGGTGCTACCTCTTGAGCATGCGTTGCTTTTCCCTTGAAGAGGAAAGGGTGATGTAGTAAAGTAGTGTAAGTATTTCCCTCAGTTTTGAGAACCAAGGTATCAATCCAATAGGAGACTAGACGCAAGTTGCATAGTACATGCGCAAACAAAATAAGAACCTTGCAACCAACACGATAAAGGGGTTGTCAATCCCTTCACGGCCACTTGCAAAAGTGAGATCTAATAAAGATAATGAGATAAATATTTTTGGTATTTTTGTTGTATAGATTGAAAAGTAAAGATTGCAAAATAAATAGTAAACTAGAATTGTAGATCGGAAACTTATATGATGTAAATTAAACCCGGGGGCCATAGGTTTCACTAGTGGATTCTCTCAAGATAGCACATATTATGGTGGGTGAACAAATCACGGCCGAGCAATTGATAGAAAAGCGCATAGTTATGATGATATCTAGGCATGATCATGAACATAGGCATGACGTCCGTGTCAAGTAGACCAAAACGATTCTGCATCTACTACTATTACTCCACACATCGACCACTGTCTAGGATGCATCTAGAATATTAAGTTCATAAGAATAGAGTAACACATTAGGCAAGATGGCATGATGTAGAGGGATAAACTCAAGCAATTTGATATAAACCCCATCTTTTTATCCTCGATGGCAACAATACAGTACGTGCCTTGCTGCCCCTACTGTCACTAGGAAAGGACACGCAAAATTGAACCCAAAGCTAAGCACTTCTCCCATTGCAAGAAAGATCAATCTAGTAGGCCAAACCAAACTGATAATTCGAAGAGACTTGCAAAGATATCAAATCATGCATATAAGAATTCAGAGAATAATCAAATATTGTTCATATATAATCTTAATCATAAACCCACAATTCATCGGATCTCGACAAACACACCACAAAAAGAATTACACCGAATAGATCTCCAAGAACATCGAGGAGAACTTTGTATTGAGATCGAAAGTCAGAGAAGAAGCCACCTAGCTAATAACTATGGACCCGAAGGTCTGTGGTAAACTACTCACACATCATTGGAGAGGCTATGGTGTTGATGTAGAAGCCCTCCGTGATCGAATCCCCCTTCGGCAGATCACCGGAAAAGGTCCCTAGATGGGATCTCATGGGTACAGAAGGTTGCGGCGGTGGAAAAGTGGTTTCGTGGCTCCCCTGGATGTTTTCAGGGTATAAGAGTATATATAGGCGAGGAAGTAGGTCGGTGGAGCTACAAGGAGCCCACGAGGGTGGGGGGAGCGCCGCCCTACCTCGTGGCCGCCCCGTTGCTTCCTTGACCTCCACTCCAAGTCTCCTGGATTGCGTTTGTTCCAAAAAAGATCCGCGTGAATGTTTCATTCTGTTGGGATTCCGTTTGTTATTCCTTTTCTGTGAAATAATGAAATAGGCAAAAACAACAACTGGCACTAGGCCTCTGGTTAATAGGTTAGTCCCAAAAATAATATATGGTGGGTTTATGGTACCGGCGAAATTTGCGCAGTACTAGAGAGGCTAGCAATAGTGGAAGGGTGAGAGTGCGTATAATCCATGGACTCAACATTAGTCATAGAGAACTCACATACTTATTGCCAAAATCTATTAATTATCGAAACAAAGTACTACGTGCATGCTCCTAGGGGGATAGATTGGTAGTAAAATACCATCGCTTGTCCCCGACCGCCACTCATAAGGAAGACAATCAATAAATAAATCATGCTCCGACTTCATCACATAACGGTTCACGATACGTGCATGCTACGGGAACCACAAAATTTAACACAAGTATCTCTCAAATTCACAACTACTCAAATAGCATGACTCGAATATCACCATCTTCATATCTCAAAACAATCATCAAGTATCAAACTTCTCATAGTATTCAATGCACTCTATATGGATGTTTTTATTATACCCATCTTGGATGCCTATCATATTAGGACTGATTTCATAACCAAAGCAAATTACCATGATGTTCTAAAAGACTCTCAACATAATATAAGTGAAGCATGAGAGATCAATAATTTGTATAAAATAAAACCACCACCGTGCTCTAAAAAGATATAAGTGAAGCACTAGAGCAAAATTATCTAGCTCAAAAGATATAAGTGAAGCACATAGAGTATTCTAATAAATTCTTATTCATGTGTGTCTCTCCAAAAGGGTGTGTACAGCAAGGATGATTGTGGTAAACTAAAAAGCAAAGACTCAAATCATACAAGATTCTACAAGCAAAACACATATCATGTGGTGAATAAAAATATAGCCTCAAGTAAAGTTACCGATAGATGAAGACGAAAGAGGGGATGCCTTCTGAGGCATCCCCAAGCTTAGGCTTTTGGTTGTCGTTGAATTTACCTTGGGGTGCCTTGGGAATCCCCAAGCTTAGGCTCTTGCCACTCCTTATTCCAAAATCCATCAAATCTTTACACAAAAACTTGAAAACTTCATAACACAAACTCAACAGAAAATCTCACGAGCTCCGTTAGTATAAGAAAACAAACCACCACATTAATGTACTGTAATGAACTCATTATTTATTTATATTGTTGTTAAACCTACTGTATTCCAACTTCTCTATGGTTCATACCACCTAATACTAGCCATAGATACATCAAAATAAGCAAACAACACAGGAAAAACAGAATCTGTCAAAAACAGAACAGTATGTAGCAATCTGTAGGTTTCGAATACTTCTGTAACTCCAAAATTCCTGAAAAATTAGGACGTCCTAAATAATTTGTATATTGATCTTCTTCAGTTTCAATCATTATTTTATTTCTCTCTCGTTAAAAATAAAATTAGTCTCGTGAGCGCATACTTTCTATTTTTACAGCAAGATCAAACAACAATCACCCAAGAAGATGCTAAAGGCTTCACTTGGAACAAACACTAACTAAAACATAAATAAACACAATCATAACAGAGCATAGATGATTCATTTATTACTAGAGAGGAACAAAACCATGGAACAAAAATAAAATTGGGTTGCCTCCGAACAACCGCTATCGTTTAACGCCCCTAGCTAGGCATAAAAGCAAGGATAGATCTAAGTATTGCCATCTTTGGTATTGGAAAAGAAAAGAGAAAATTTCTTACCTACAACATTTATCTTTCTATTTTGAGAAAGCATGTGGCCATTAATGGTGGAATAAAGATTAAGCACGCTACGGAAATTTGCATCTAAGCTAGCCTTCATCTCTTTGATAATTTCATTTTGATAAAATCACAAAAGAGAGGTGGATTCAAACTTCTCACTCATGGGGTGCCAAAATATAGTTTTCATCTTTTCATAGGTATCTATGGCATCCCCCTCAAGAAAACATTCATCAAAAATAGAATCTAAAACTTGCTTGAACGAAGAGGGTAAGCCAACATAAAAGCTTTTTAGATATATCTCAATTGATATTGGGGAACATAGCTGGCTCGGATCATTAGAATTCTATGCCAAGTATATTTCAAAGACTCATCAAGCAAATACCCAAAAAATCCGGGATCATCTTCATCAAAATTATTCAAACTCTCATTGATAACCTCGGTAGGTCTTTCCATAGCATAATTACTTATGAGCTTAGAAAGGACAGAGGGACTATCCAAAGTACTAGAACTCGGGAGAGAACCCTTATCCCTTTTCATTTCGGCCATGGTGAAAGAAAGGAAAATGGCAAAGAGGCGAATGGAAAAGAGGCGAATAAAATGGCAAGGGTGAAGTGGGGGAGAGGAAAACGAGAGGCAAATGGCAAATAATGTAATGTGAGGGATAAGAGTTTGTGATGGGTACTTGGTATGTCTTGACTTGAGCGTAGATCTCCCCGGCAACGGCGCCAGAAATGGCTAGTTGACGGGAGATCAAATCTTGACTTGACTTGGTGCAAATCTCCCTGGCAACGGCACCAGAAATCCTTCTTGCTACCTCTTGAGCATGCGTTGGTTTTCCCTTGAAGAGGAAATGGTGATGCAGCAAAGTAGCGTAAGTATTTCCTTTAGTTTTTGACAACCACGGTATCAATCCAGTAGGAGACTACACGCAAGTCGCCTAGTACCTGCACAAACAAATAAGTACCTTGCAACCAATGCGATAAGGGGGTTGTCAATCCCTTCACGATCACTTGCAAAAGTGAGATCTGATAAAGATAATAAGATAAATATTTTTGGTATTTTTGTTGTATAGATTGAAAAGTAAAGATTGCAAAATAAATAGTAAACTAGAATTGTAGATCGGAAACTTATATGATGTAAAGTAGACCCGGGGCCATAGGTTTCACTAGTGGCTTCTCTCAAGATAGCATATATTACAGTGGGTGAACAAAATACTACAGAGCAATTGATAGAAAAGCGCATAGTTGTGATGATATCTAGGCATGATCATGAACATAGGCATCACGTCCGTGTCAAGTAGACCGAAACGATTCTGCATCTACTACTATTACTCCACACATCGACCGCTATTCAACATGCATCTAGAGTATCAAGTTCATAAGAACAGAATAATGCATTAGGCAAGATGACATGATGTAGAGCGATAAACTCAAGCAATATATATAAACCCTATCTTTTTATCCTCAATGTCAAAAATACAATACGTGCCTTGCTGCCCCTACTGTCACTGGGAAAGGACACCGCAAGATTGAACCCAAAGCCAAGCAGTTCTCCCATTGCAAGAAAGATTAATCTAGTAGGCCAACCCATATAATTCGAAGAGATTTGCAAAGATATCAAATCATGCATATAAGAATTGTCAGGACCCCGACTCAATGCCACATCGATCTAGCATGTAACACCTCATATCACTTTGCGGCCTCACGCACGGTATTCCCACGGGTGTCGCCTTACCTTTGCCCGGGCCCGTTTGCGCCTTTTGGCACACGTATATGATGGTGTCGCTAGCATCCATATGATAAGGAGCCCGGGCTGACATGTCTAGTCGTAAACCCAAAGTGGCACAACCCTACAAGGACAGGCATCCATGACCCAGCATCGAACGTGTTGGTCATCAGCGAGTGAATCCAGGCTGTAGCATTGGGCTAGCAGGACTCCGGTGAACCGGGCTGTAGCGGGCTAACAGGACTCTGGTATTCATCGCGTGACATTTCCCCGAAGGGACAGACACAGGAACGAAGAAGGACACATGCCGGCCAGCCTAAGTGTTCCGGAGCAGTAGCAAGCTACCATGGCTCGGTGGAAACACTAGGAGACATTTCCCGGTAAGAGAGGCTACTAAGGATAAACAACTAGATAGTCAGATCCCACACATACCAAGCATTTCAATCATACACACAATATGCTCGATATGTGCAAATACAACAAGGCATCACAACATGACTCTACGACACAAGTAAGTATTCATTAGGCTCCGAGGAGCGAGATATTACAAACAGGGGTCCCATGACCCAACATTCAGAGCATACAAATCGAAGCACAAGCGGAAGCTATCATGTCTGAGTACAGACATCTATAAATGACAAAGGCTTGAAAGCCTGGCTATCTACCAGATCCTGCCGAGGGCACAAGATCGTAGCTGAGGTAACAAGCTAAACGTCGAAGTCCACGCGGTACTACTAGCGAGACTGAAGTCTCTCTGCAAAAAACATAAATTAAGCAACGTGAGTACAAATGTACCCAGCAAGACTTACATCAGATCTAACTACATATGCATCATTATCAACAAGGGGATGGTGGGGGTTAACTGTAGCAAGCCAGCTTTGACTCGGTGGCTAACCTGAACTACGACTGCAATGTAACTCTTTTGAGGTGGCGCACACGAGTCCACATATTCACCATATCAATACACCACTATGGATCCGCTCTCGTCTCCCTACGAGAACGCCATCCATAGCACTCACGCTTATCTTGCGTATTTTAGAGTATCCACTTTCACTTGTCTATGAACTGTACAGGCAACCCAGAAGTCCTTTTCCGCGGACACGGCTATTCGAATAGATGATGTTAACCCTGCAGGGGTGTACTTCTTCACACACGCTCTCACCACTTACCGCCGTTTACACGACATGTACTCGGTAACCTTCAAGCGGAAGCCCAACGTGGGTGTCGGCCACGGCCTACCTAAACACTCAAGTCTCTAGTCCAGGTTTATCGCCTATTCGGGTTCCATCCATGAGGAGATCCGGCCGGAGTTTCGCTCACAGCCCCAAACGATGTGAACAGGGTTCCCAAGACACCAAACGGGCGCCCGATACACCGTGCCACGTGCCTACCGCATCACAGCCCACCCCTCCGATCAGCGCTGCCCATGGCCTCCAGCATACTACAAACACCAGAAACTACTTGCAACTCCTGGACAGATGACAAGGGTGATTAAGAAGCCGAGAGGGTCCATTGGTTTCGGGCCCAATGCGTGGTAGTAGCTGAATCATGGATCACAAACACAGAACTCAGTTCCTGAGGACGGCTGCAATGAGACAACCCACCATGTACTCCTACATGGCCTCTCACCGCTACCTTTACCAAATCGTGTTCACACACTTAGCTCACACACAGTAGGACGTGTTCATTTACCTCTGATTCATTCCCGATGAATCAGACCTAACACAACTCTAAGCAATAGCAGGCATGACAAACAAGCATGAATGAGTAGGCACAACGAGGCTCAAACAACTCCTACTCATGCTAGTGGGTTTCATCTATTTACTGTGGAATGACAGGTCATGCAAAGGATAAAGGGGTTCAGCTACCGCAGCAAGTAACAGTTGAATCATTGTTGTCCTAATGCAGCGAAAGAGAGCAGGAGCGAGAGAGTGGGATTGTATCGGAATGAACAAGGGGTTTTGCTTGCCTGGCACTTCTGAAGATAACATTGAGTCTTCATCAGTGTCAACGATCACATCATCGGTACAGCGTCTACCGAGGGGGAACAACACCGGCAAACACAGAAGAAACACGATCAATGCAATGCACAATATGATGCATGCTATGACATGGCAATATGAATGTGTTTTGGGCTAGTGCACCTAGCTATGATTTAAATGAAGTTGGTTTGAATACATGATTCAAATTCCAACTCCATATATGATTATTTAAATGCACTTTATTTGTTTTGTCCAAAACAGAGGACAAACATTGTTCAAACATGCATGAAAATGGTACAGATGGATTCCTTGAATTTTTCTGATATTTTTTCATATATAAATTATTTAATTTGGAGTTACAGTTGAATTTCTATGATTTTTAGAAGTTTATACAATTTTCTGGAATTTCCTGAATTTATTTTAAATCCAGAAAATTGTTAATTGCGTCAGCATGACGTCGGGGTGACGTCAGCAGAGTCAACACGCTAGGTCCAGGTCAAACCTGACCAGTGGGGTCCACTGGTCAGTGACACAACTAATTAACCAAGTTATTTAGCCTTAAGTTAATTCTAACTAAACTGTTTGTGGGGCCGGGGCCCACTAGTCAGCGACTAATCAGCTAACTAACCTAGGTTAATTAGTGTTAAACTAATGCTAACTAAAATTAGCAAGGGTGGCCCACATGTCATTGACCTAGGGGTCAAACTGGGCCCACCCAGTCAACGGTCAGCGGGTCAAACCCGCCGTACTTGGTCCACGGCTCGTCGCCGGTGAAGCCCGAGACGGCGGAGGGGGTCGGAATTCCTCCTTCGGCGACCAAATGGCCGGCGGAGGGCATCTACGTGACGCTGAAGATCCCGCGCGTCGAGTGGTGCAGTCAGTTATGCCGGGGGCGATCTATATCAACAGCGGCGAGCTCAAAGGCGGCGGCCGGAGTTCGGGTCTCAGCGGTTCCGGCGTTGCGTTGCACGACAGGAGCAATTGGAGGGGGTTTTGGTCTTCTGGCATTGTGCTGAGCACGTCGGTGCGTTCGGTGGTAGCTCTAGGTGACGGTGGCCACGGCGGCGACATGGCCGGCGGAGCCGAGCTCGCGGCTCCGGTGGAATCGAGGCTACAGGGCGCAATCGAGGCGGGGAAGAGAGAGGGAAGGCGTAGGAGCTCACAGCGGTGCCGTAGGGATGGTTAGCCGGCTCGGGGACGTCCTGCGTGCGGCGGATCGACGACGATGGTGGCCGGAGCCCGAGGTGGAAGACGACGGCGATGGCGACGTTGCTGGCCTCCCGGGGTCGCGTGCGTCGTGTGTCTCCACGGGGTCGGGACGGAGCTCAGGGATGCGGAGAGGGAGCGAGGGGCTGGCTGTGGCCGTGGGGGAGCTCGTCGGCGGCGACGGCTGCGTTCGGGCGAGTGAGAGAGAGGAAGCAGAGGAGAGAAACGAGGGAGAGGGAGAGAGCGAGGGAGTCCAGGGGGTCGGGGCGGCGCCGAGGAGATGACGCGCGGCGTCGCGGTGGCCAGGCGACGCAGGCAGGCAGCCTGGTGGCGTGGCGAGCTCGGGCGCGTGCGCCGTGTCCTTCTGGCGAGGGAGGAAGACGACAGGGGGGGAAGCGGCGGTGGGCTGGGCCGTGCTGGGCCAGGTTGGCTGAGAGGTGAGCGCCAGGTAGTTCTTCTGCTCTTCCTTTTACTTATTGTTTTCTATTTTTTTCTTCCTCTGTTTTGATTTAGTTTAGCAACTAAATCATTTTAATAAATTCTGTAGGTTTTTATGTGGCTTGCTAAAATATATACAAAGCCACTCACAAACTTCCAGAATTATTGGAGTCATATTTAATATATATTAAATATAAATCCAAAGCAAATAGTTATTGGATTAATTCAAATGGCCAAAATAAATATCTCTGTGACTCCAAAAATATTGGTTTAAATTTTACCTCTTACCAATATTTCCATGGAATAACAGGAACATTTTCTTGGACTCATTTGAGAAGATTTAAATGTTGGTTATTTTTAGAGGTTTCCTGAGGCTTTTGAAAATTCCTCAATTCAAGTTTCAAAAATTTAAACATGATGCACACATGGAAGCAAGCATAGGTCAGGCCAGAACTAGGGATGTGACAAGAATTCAGAGAAGAATCAAATATTGTTCATAGATAATCTTAATCATAAACCCACAATTCATCGGATCTAGACAAACACACCACAAAAAGAATTATATCAAATAGATCTCCAAGAACATAGAGGAGAACTTTGTATTGATATCCAAAGAGAGAGAGAAGAAGCCATCTAGCTAATAACTATGGACCTGAAGGTCTATGGTAAACTACTCACACATCATCGGAGAGGCTATGGTGTTGATGTAGAAGCCCTCCGTGATCGAATCCTCCTCCGGGAGATCACCGGAAAAGGCCCCAGATGGGATCTCACGGGTACAGAAGGTTGCGGTGGTGGAAACGTGGCTTCGTCGCTCCCCTGGATGTTTTCAGGGTATAAGAGTATATATAGGCGAAGGAAGTAGGTCGGTGGAGCTACAAGGGGCCCACAAGGGTGGGGGGCGCGCCGCCCTACCTCGTGGGCACCTCGTTGCTTCCCTGACCTCCACTCCAAGTCCTCTGGATTGCGTTTTGATACGACTCCAATGTATCTATAATTTTTGATCGCTCCATGCTATATTATCTTCTGTTTTGGACATTATTGGGCTTTATTATCCACTTTTATATTATTTTTGGGACTAACCTATTAACCGGAGGCCCAACCCGGAATTGTAGTTTTTTTTTGCCTATTTTAGGGTTTCAAAGAAAAGGAATGCCAAATGGAGTCCAAACGGAATGAAACCTTCGGGAACGTGATTTTTGGAACGAACAAGATCCAGGAGACTTGGACCCTACGTCAAGCAACCAACAGGGAGGCCACAAGGTAGGGGGCGCGCCTACCCCCCCCCCCCAGGGGCGCCCTCCACCCTCATGGGCCCCCTGTGCCTCCACCGACGTACTTCTTCCTCCTATATATACCTACGTACCCCCAAACGATCAGATAAGGAGCCAAAACCCTAATTCCACCACCATAACTTTTTGTATCCATGAGATCCCATCTTGGGGCCTATTCCAGAGCTCCGCCGAAGGGGGCATCGATCACGGAGGGCTTCTAGATCAACACCATAGAGCCTCTGATGAAGTGTGAGTAGTTTACCTCAGACCTTCGGTTCCATAGTTATTAGCTAGATGGCATCTTCTCTCTTTTTGGATATCAATACCAAGTTCTCCCCCTCTCTTGTGGAGATCTATTTGATGTAATCTTCTTTTGTGGTATGTTTGTTCAGACCGATGAATTGTGGGTTTATGATCAAGTTTATCTATGAATAATATTTGAATCTTCTCTGAATTCTTTTATGTATGATTGGTTATCTTTGCAAGTCTCTTCGAATGATCAGTTTGGTTTGGCCCACTAGATTGATCTTTCTTGCAATGGGAGAAGTGCTTAGCTTTGGGTTCAATCTTGCGGTGTCCTTTCCCAGTGATAGTAGGGGCAGCAAGGCATGTATTGTATTGTTGCCATCGAGGATAACAATATGGGCTTTTCATCATATTGCATGAGTTTATCCCTCTACATCATGTCATCTTGCTTAATGTGTTACTCTGTTCTTATGAACTTAATACTCTAGATGCATGCTGGATAGCGGTCGATGTGTGGAGTAATAGTAGTAGATGCAGGCAGGAGTCAGTCTACTTGTCTCGGATGTGATGCCTATATACATGATTATTATCAGGACCCCGATTCCAAGTCACATCGATCTAGCCGGTAACACCTCATATAACATTGTGGCCTCACGCACGGTATTCCACGGGTGTCGCCTTACCATGGCCCGGGACCGTTTGCGCCTTTTGGCTCACATATATGATAGTGTCGCTAGCATCCATATGACAGACCCGGGCTGACATGGCTAGTCGTGAACCCAAAGCGGCACAGACCTATGGAGACAGGCATACATGAATCACATCAAGCATGTCGGTCATCAGTGAGTGAATCCGGGCTGTAGCACTGGGCTAACAAGACTCCGGGGAACCCGGGCTATAGCAGGCTAGGCAGGACTCCGGAAGTCACTGCAGGACATTTCCCCGAAGGGACAAACATAGGAACGAAGTGAAACACATGCCGGCCAGTCAAGTGTCCTGAGCAGTAGCGCCGAGCTAGCAGGACTCCGGTGAACCGGGCTGTAGTGGACTACTATGGCTCGAGGAGCACTGGACTACATTTCCCCATAAGAAAGGCTGCCAAGGATAAACAACTAGATTGTCGGATCCCACACATACCAAGCATTTCAATCATACACACAATATGCTCGATATGTGCAAATACAACATGGCATCACAACAAAACTCTACAACTCAAGTACTTTATTTAAAGGCTCCAGAGAGCCATACATAACATGTTCATACAGGTAGGGGTCACATGACCCGACACTCAAGTCATACAAGCATACAAGCACATGCGGAAGCAAGTAGTCTGAGTACAGACACGAGAAAGAAAGAAGGCTTCTCGAAGCCTGTCTATCTACATAGGGCCCTCCATGGCCAGGATCACCACCTGGGTGGCAAGTCACTCATCGACGTCGAGATCTACATAAAACCCATCGGAGGGGGCGGTGTTGTCATCTGAAAATAGTAAGTAAAGCAAATGAGTACAAAGGTACTCAGCAAGTCTTACAGCAGAACCTACTATACATGCTCATTCTCAAGAAGGTGGTGGAGTTATTGCAGCAAGCCAGCTTTGACTCTTGGCTAAGCTATCCTATGAGACACCACTAGTAAAATAGTTTTCGCACACGAGTCCACTAATCACCAACACAATACTCCACCGGGGATCCTCCCTCGTCATCCTGCGAGAGGGCCATCCTCGGTACTCACACTTATCTTGAGTCTTTTAGTAGTAACCATTAACTTGTCTATGAACTGTATAGGCAACCAAGTAGTCCTTTACCGCATACGCGGCTATTCGAATAGATGATGTTAACCCTGCAGGGGTCTACTTCTTCATACACGCTCTCACCACTTACCACTGTTTACACGACATGTACTCGGCAACCTTCAAGCAGAAGCCCAACGAGGGTGTCGGCCACGGCCTACCTAAACACTCAAGTCTCTAGTCCAGGTTTATCGCCTATCCAGGTTCCATCTGCAGGGAGTCTGGCTGAGGTTTCCAGATACGGCCCCGAACGATGTGAACAGGGTTCCCGAGACACGAAACGGGTGACTTAGTACATCATGCCACGGTGTATCTACCGCATCATAGCCCACCCCTAGGGTCAGCGCTACGCACGGCCGCCAACACATAACCTACAAACACCAGAAACTAATTGCAACTCCTGGACAGAGTACTAGGGTGATTAAGAAGCCAAGAGGGTCCATTGGTTTCAGGCCCAATGTATGGTAGTAGCTGATTCTTAAATCACACATACAGATCTCAGTTCTTAGGGACGGCCTCAATGAAACAACCCACCATGTACTCCTACATGGCCTCTCATCTATACCTTTACCAAATCATGTTCAACACATCCCTCACATTACCGACATAATCATTTCACTCTAGCCCATCACCCAGATGAATAAGACCTGACACAACTCTAAGCATAGCAGGCATAGCAAGGTAGGAAACACATACATGGCTCAATCAACTCCTACACATGCTAGTGGATTTCATCTATTTACTGTGGCAATGACAGGTCATGCAGAGGATAAGGGTTCAACTATCGCATCACACAGCAGTTTGAAATGTTGTTTTCTTAATGCAGTAAATGAGAGCAGAGGCGAGAACATGGGATTGTATCGATATGATCAATGGGGCTGCTTGCCTGATGGAGTGGTAGTAGGGTACTGCCCTTCAGTTGGATACTCGGAGATATCCTCGGAGGCAGAACCTACCACGAAAGACACCACAGAACATAATCAACACATGGCAATATGCAACAATATGATGCATGCTATGACATGGCAAAATGATGTGGCCTTCCTAATGCAATGTGAAACAAGTTGAAATGGTTCCATTTGAATCAAAGATTCAAATGAATGCTTAAGCTCTTATGCATAATAAGTGTATTAGCTTATTTCACCTAAACATCAAGGTTAAAGTGTTTTTTCATGCATAAAACTATTACAGATGGATAGATCGAATTTTTCTGATCATTTTTCATATATAATTTGTTTGATTTGGAGCTATGGTTGATTTTCTATGATTTTTAGAAGTTGAGGCTACTTTCTGGAATTTCCTATATAAAAATAAATCCAGAAAATGAATAATTGCGTCAGCACTGCGTCACTGTGACGTCAGCGACTCAAAGGCGCCAGCCCAGGTCAAACCTGACTGGTGGGCCCCATCTGTTAGTGTCTCAGCTAATTAACAGAATTAAGTTAGTACTAATTAATTGTCAGTGGGGCCTGGGCCCGCATGTCAGTGACCTAAACTAGCTAAATTTAGTTAGCACTAATCCTAACCTAATTAACAGGCTGGCCCCACCTGTCATAGGCTCAAGGGGGAAGTCAACCTGGGCTCACATGGGTCAAACGTGGTTAACTCACCGGTGGCTTGACGCTGGCGACGACAGACGCGGCGGAGGGGCTCGGGTTTTGCCCAAAGTCGACCAAATCGACTGCGTTTTGGTCCTACTCGTAGCTGGGAGCAAGCCGCAGCGTTTGGTGGTGGAAGTGGAGCTCGGGGAGGCCGGGAACAACGCCAACGACGACCTTGGCGGTCGCGGGAGCTCGGGTGAAGATGGATCCGAGGCTACAGGGCACGGCGAGGCACGTGGAGTGGTGCGTTAGGCTCCTGGGGACGTGGTGAGTGTGGTGATGTGCTCGGATTCGAGCTTAAGCGTCTGTGTCCACGGCAGTGACATGGCCGGCGGAGCCGAGCTCTTGGCCGTGATGGCCAACGGGGTTAGAGGGCAGCTCGAGCGACGTGGCTAGGGGGAGAAGAGAGAGAAGCTCACGGCGAGTGCAGCGTCGTCGAAGCGGGCTCGGGGAAGCATGGGAGGCGGCGAATCGTCAGCGATGATCTCCAGTGACCAACGGGGGGAACGGCAATGGTGGCGGTGTTGTAGTGCGTCCGAGGCCTCGTGGCTCGTCGAGGAGGTCGAGGGAGATGTTGCGGAGCTCGTGGGCACGGTGGGGTGACACGGGGACGACGGTGGCTACGGCTACGGTGGCAAGACGGTGGCGGCTGCGTCGGCCATGGCTTTGGGGGAGCGAGGGAGAGAGCAGGGGGGAGGAATGAGGTGTCGGCGAGGTCGGGGCGACGACCAGGAGACGATCCACGTGGTGCAAAGGCGACCAGGGCGAAGTAGAGAGGCTGGGTTGTGCTTGGCGAGCTCGGGCGCACCATGCTCACCTCCCTGCCTGCTCTGGCAAGGGGAAGCAGCTGGCTGCCACGGGCCAGCATAGTGCTGGGCCGGCCAGTGGGCTGCCAAGTAAGTTTCTCTCCCTCTCTTTTTGTGATTTGTTTTCTTTTTCTATTTTTTTTCTACAACTTTTGGGCTTTATTAAAAATACTAAAACATTTCCAGAAATCTTGAAAATAATTATAGGATCTGTTTAGATTATTTCCAACAGCCAACGCTTATTTCCAGAATTATTTGAGCATTTAAAATATTTTATAGTATTTAAATGCCCAAATTCAAATACTTATGATTTAATTCAAAAAAACCAGAATGTCCTAGAAAAGAGTGCACCATTTTTGCCAGGGTTTTAGCCCAATCCGGAAATGATGAACATTTTGTGAAGGGCATTTTGGGTTCATTGAAAATAATTTTAGTAAACCCTAGTTGTTTCCGGGGGGTGCTGGGGGTTCTGTCATCCCCATTTCAAGTTTCTATAAAAGTAGACATGATGCAACACTCTAATGCATGAACTAGCTAGGGTGTGACAACTCACCCCCACTCAAAAGAATCTCGTCACGAGATTTAGGATCCTCCGGGAAGAAGGTGGGGTACTCGAGTCAAAGACGATCCTCCCTTTCCCAAGTGGCTTCCTTTTCGGAATGGTGTGACCATTGAAACTTGAGAAACTTGATGTTATGGCGTCAAGTGGTACGCTTGGCTTGATCAAGGATACGAACGGGATATTCCTGATATGAGAGGTTATCTTGTAGATCAAGCGTTTCGTGGTCCACTCCACGGATAGGATCCGCGAAGCAATGCCTGAGTTGAGAAACGTGGAAGACATCATGGACTCTGGAAAGATGCGGAGGTAGTTCCAATTGGTAGGCAACTTCTCCTCGTTTGGCAAGAATGCGAAAGGGTCCAATGTAACGAGGAGCCAATTTGCCTTTGATACCGAAACGATGGGTTCCCTTTAACGGAGTAACCCGAAGGTAAGCCTTCTCGCCGACTTCATAAGTCATGAGCTTATGTTTACGATCATATTGGCTCTTTTGACGAGATTGGGTTGTTTTCAATTTCTCACGAATAACGCGAACCTGCTCTTCTGCTTCCTGAATCATATCCGGGCCAAAGAGTTGTCTTTCCCCGGTTTCTGACCAGTTAAGAGGCGTTCGACATTTTCGTCCATAAAGAACTTCGAAAGGAGCTTTGCCCAAGCTAGCTTGATAACTATTGTTATAAGCAAACTCCGCGAATGGAAGGCATTTCTCCCAACCCATTCCGAATGAGATGACAGAAGCTCGGAGCATATCTTCCAGAATTTGATTTACTCGCTCTACTTGACCACTTGATTGAGGGTGGAAGGCGGTGCTAAAAGAGAGACGAGTTCCCATAGCATTTTGGAAACTTTCCCAAAATCGGGAGGTGAAGAGACTCCCACGGTCTGAGTTAATTTCCAATGGGACACCATGAAGAGACACTATTCGGGAGATGTATAAATCAGCTAGCTGGCTAGCGGTGATACTCTCACGAACAGGTAGAAAGTGGGCCACCTTGGAAAGACGATCGATTACGACGAAGATGGAATTATTCCCTCTCTTGGTCCTGGGAAACCTAGTAATGAAATCCATACTGATTCTTTCCCATTTCCACTCAGGAATAGCCAAAGGTTGAAGGGTGCCAGCAGGCCGTTGATGCTCTGCTTTAACATGATAACAGACGTCGCAACTAGCAATGTATTGAGCAATTTCTCTCTTCATCCTAGTCCACCAAAACCTCTGGCGTAGGTCTTGATACATTTTACTACTACCGGGATGAATGGTGAGAGAGGATTCATGAGCTTCCTTAAGGATCAGCTGCCTCAGGTTTCGTGCCTTGGGAACCACTAAGCGGTTTCCAAAGTATACGACACCTTGATCATCAACGGAGAAACAATTCGCGACTCCTTTCTTAATGTTTCTCTTAATATGGGATATTCCCGGATCTACCTTCTGTGCCTTGATGATCTGATCCGTAAGGGTAGGTTTCGCCACCAGGGTGGATAGGAATCCTTGAGGAACAATGTGAAGATTAAGCTTACGAAATTCCTCATGGAGAAGTGGTTGACTTTGTTGTAACATCAGGTTGTTACAACAAGATTTACGACTTAGCGCATCAGCCATGACATTGGCTTTGCCCGGGGTGTAAGTTATTCCTAAGTCGTAATCCGAGATCAACTCAACCCACTGTCTTTGCCTGAGATTCAAGTACGGTTGGGTGAAGATATATTTCAAACTTTGGTGATTGGTGAAGATCTCGCAACGATTACTGAGAAGGTAATGTCGCCAAGTTTTGAGTGCATGGACTACAGCTGCAAGCTCTAGATCATGTGTGGGATAATTTTCCTCATGTGGGTGTAATTGCCGTGAAGCATAGGCAATTACCTGAAGATCTTGCATGAGTATGCAACCTAGTCCTTGTCACGAGGCATCGCAATAGATAATAAAGTCCTTGGAGAAATCTGGTGGTACCAGTATGGGAGCAGATGTCAGGCGTCTTTTCAGTTCCTGAAAGCTGAACTCGCACTGTGGGGTCCACTCAAGCTTTTTATATTTCTTGAGGAGTTCAGTTAGAGGTTTAGCAACCTTGGAGAAATTCTCGACAAAGCAGCGGCAATAGCTCGCTAAGCCAAGGAAGCTTCGAACTTGCTTGATTGTCTCAGGTGGTGTCCAATCAAGGACGGCTTGAACTCGCTCGGGATTGACAGCAATACCCTTACCAGATATTACATGGCCTAGATAGGTCACTTATGGCAACCAAAATTCACACTTGGAGAATTTGGCATAAAGGCGATGCTCTCGAAGTTTCGTCAATACCAGCCTTAGATGTTCGGCATGTTCCTCTTCATTCTTGGAGTAGATGAGTATGTCATCAAGGTATACTATGACAAATTTATCCAAATACTCCATGAAGACCGAGTTCATTAACCGAGAGAAAGTGGCTGGGGCATTGGTTAAACCGAAGGACATGACGGTGTAGTCGTATTGGCCATAACGAGTAACAAAGGCCGTTTTGGGAATGTCCTCGTTTCTGATTTTGATTTGATGGTAGCCCAACCTCAAATCCATCTTGGAAAATGTTGGAGTAATGGGCCACGGGTAGGCCAACCTGAGCCCCATAACCTTTCAAGACATCGGGGCAGGCTGCGCCCCTCAAGACGACAGGGCGAAGAGCCGCCTCCTGGGGAGTCTACGGCAATGCGGCCGACTGCCCGCTCATGGCCGAGTCCTAGGGGCGACTTCCAGAGAAGCCGGCTTTGGGGAGTCGGCCGGCGACTCCAACAAACCATGACCTCATCGAAGGGGACATGGCAGGGGCATGGCTACAATGAAGCCCACTCCCCGCCCCTTACCAAGGGCAGGCGTGGCTACAGCACACCGTACTTGGAAAGATCTCCCTGTGGCGTGGCACTGTTGCTCGGCCGGCCCTGACATCAGCACCACTGTACCAGGTCCTGCGCCCACAATGGCTTGTCTGTACGGCCTGGAGGCGGCAGGGCCCACCAGTCAGCGAGACCTCGGGAGACGGCGGGAGAACCGCCAGTCGGACCCGTCGGGAGTCGGCCCGGGGGAGTCGGCCGAGCCCTCCCCCGGGGCCCACGCGCCATTAATCAAGAAGAGATGGGGAGTGGCCACAATGATCGCCCGCCAGGCGGCGGGGCTGTTGCCACGACCCCATGACCAAGCTTGCGTCATCAGGAGCACGGCTACAATAATCAGCAGCCGGCAAGACCCGCCCGCGGCGGACGCGGTCTGTCGGCTCCGTACCAGACCAGTCGGTGGGGCCCACCAGTCGGCGGGCCCCAGCAGTCGGCGGAGAAGTCGGAGGTCGGAGGCACTGACGGCTGGGCCCGCGCCCAGTCGAATTACCATTGTACCCCTAGGGGGTAGGCCTATATAAACCCCCCAGGGCACCCATGCAAAGGGTTGGATCTCGGTAGTTCTATACCATACCAGATAGAAGGAGAGAGCTAGCCTTACCCTCTCCTACCACCAGACACAGCTCAAGGAGCAACCGTGTAAACACTTGACCATAGTGATCATGTGGAGACCCCGCAGAGCAGCAGTAGGGGTATTATCTCCCCGGAGAGCCCCGAAGCTGGGTAAGATTCGCCGGCGTGCATGTCTTCGCCTCATCCCTTTTCCAGGCACCGTCGACATTCTACTCGCCCCCACCATGATAAGCCATCCGTTGGCATATGTCGCACCAAACCCCCGACATTTGGCGCCCACCATGGGGCATGGTGCACCGCCGTCCGGAGATCTGTTCTGGACGGGAACCCTTTTCCTCCCTGGCGAGCGCAGCCAGCCAGGCACGCCAGATGAAATTTGCGTCGACGCGCTGCGCGGCGTTGAGATCGCCTTCGCAGCCAGCTCCTTGGACGAACTTGTCAGCGAGGTCCGCCTCTCCGACGAACCTGCGTCCGACACAGGCACAGGCGGCCCCGAAAACCTCCTCGCGGGCCTCCTCGATCAACTCCACGTTTCTAGCGAGCCTGCCATAGACTTGGAGTCCGTAGGCTCCACCGACCCGATGATGGTCGACTCCGACACTGCGTTGGTCAACGCGTTCCCCACCAACCTGGTGGTCTATGACGAACCTCTCCCCCACGCGGATGGCGACGGAAGCATCGTCACTGAGGTGCTGGTCATCAGTCATGACGAGTTCCCTGGCGGAGGGGCGCCCGACTCACTCGGCGCGGCGCTGCAAGACCTAGCTGCGCCCATTCCGGAAGATGCTGACGCAGAGACCTTAGAAGCGCGCCGCCTTCAGCTTGTTGAAGGCGCGAAGAAGCTGGCTAGCATGAGACGCTTGTCAGAAGCTTACCAGCGAGAGATGGATCGCGCTGTTGGCGGCTCGCCGGCGCCGGCAGGGCCTAGCCGCCTTGGCACGGTTCAGCAGCGTGGCGTAGCCATCGCCAGCCTGTTTGGGGCTAGCCGCCCCGTGTATGCCATGCCAGCGCAGAACATCTGAGCTGCCCAGGCAGCGGCGGATGAGGTGGACAATATCGAGGGCGAAGAGCACCGCCTCATGATGGAGCGAGTTCAGCGGCTCCTCGACACGGCCGCCGCGCAGAACGAGGCCGGCTGCCGCATGGAGGCGCCGCAGTGGCCAAACAACAACCCGCACCAAGATCAAGGCGTGACGTCTGGGACGCCGACTGGCGGTGCCCGAGGAAGAATGGACAAGGAGCTGGCTGTCAGCCACAGTTGGACTCGGATTACCATAGAACGCGACTGAGATGGCCGCCCGAGAGTAGTGGAACGACGGGACGACTGTCTGCCTCCCCCTCCCCGCAAGGAGAGGCGAGTCTCCCCGCCGCCTGTTGACCATCTGACTCTCGGTGACCGCCTTGGCTGCCGAGAGGGAGTTGGAGAGAATGACGCGCGCCACCGGATCGACCGACTTCACCGGTCCCTGGCGCTGGAAGAAGAAGACGAGTTGGGCCCGCCTTGTTTCGGGCCCCGCATTCGGGACGAGCCCTTTCCCAGAGGGTTCACGCTCCCAAGAGACACGCCCAAGTATACTGGCTCCGTGAAGCCGGAAGATTGGCTAGTCGACTACTCCATGGTTGTCAGCATAGCAAACGGCAACAAGCGTGTCGCCGTAAAGTACGTTCCGCTCATGCTCCAGGGCACAGCCCGGACATGGCTGAACAGCCTAAAGCCCCGCAACATCAATAGCTGGGTCGACTTCACTGAAGCATTCGTCCGCAACTTCACCAGCACGTACAAGCGTCCTCCCAAGCCTCGTCAGCTCTCCTTGTGCGTGCAAGGTCCTGATGAGTCGACTCGCGACTACCTCACGCGTTGGGCTGAGCTTTGAAACTCCTTCGAGGGCGTGCACGAGGTGTAGGCCATTGAGTACTTCATAGCCGGGTGCCGAGAAGGCACCCTCCTCAAGCACAAGCTCCTCTGCGACGAGCCAGAAACCCTCGACGAGCTGCTGATCATAGCGGACAAGTACGCTACGGCCGACTCCTCCATGAAGACGGAAATTCAAATCAGCACGACTGGCAAAGTAGCTCCTCAGGCTCCAAGAACTCCGGCGGCAGACAACAGCAGGGCGACAAAAAGCGCAAGGCCCCGTAGCCGGCAGGTCGCGACCGTTGAAGCCCAGCAGCCAGAAGAGCAGCCTCCGCCCAAGCGACAGAAAGGCGGCAAGCCGAACTGGTTGCCGGCCTTCTCCTACGAGCAGACCTTGGATGGACCTTGCAAGTTCCACAGCGGCACGAAGCTGTCGAATCACACCACCCGGAAGTGCCACTGGCTCACCAGGATCGCCAAGGGAGATGGCCTCCTGCCACCCCCGCCTGCTGGGCAGCCGCATCCTCCTCCACCCCAGCAGCCAGCAGTCAGGCCAGTCGGCGCAGTACAAGACAAATACCCTGAAGAGCACGGAGCCTACATGGTGTTCACCAGTGTGGCTGATGATCGACGCAGCAGGCGGCTACAGCGACAAGAGGTGAACACAGTAGCCTTAGAGACGCCAGAGTTCATGCACTGGTCTGAGAGGCCCATCAGCTGGAGCAGGGCTGACCACCCAGAAGTGATGCCGAGTTCGGGCTCCTACGCCTTGGTCCTGGACGCCACCTTTGTGTTGGGGAACGTAGCAGAAATTCAAAAAATTTCCTACGTGTCACCAAGATCTATCTATGGAGAGACCAGCAACGAGGGGAAGGAGAGTGCATCTACATACCCTTGTAGATCGCTAAGCGGAAGCGTTCAAGAGAACGGGGTTGATGGAGTCGTACTCGTCGTGATCCAAATCACCGGAGATCCTAGTGCCAAACGGACGACACCTCCGCGTTCAACACACGTACAGCCCGGTGACGTCTCCCATGCCTTGATCCAGCAAGAAGAGAGGGACAGGTTGAGGAAGACTCTATCCAGCAGCAGCACAACAGCGTGGTGGTGGTGGAGGAGCGTGGCAATCCTGCAGGGCTTCGCCAAGCACCACGGGAGAGGAGAAGTACTTGGGAGAGGGGAGAGGGCTGCACCAGAACATTGGTGTGGCTGCCCTCCCACCCCCCCCACATATATATAGGGGCAAGGGAGAGGGGGGGAGGCACAGCCTTGGCCCTTCCTCCAAGGAAGGGTGCGGCTAGGAGGAGTCCCTCCTCCCCAAGGCACCTCGGAGGTGCCTTCCCCCTTTAGGACTCTTCCTATCCCTCATCTCTCGGCGCATGGGCCTCTTGGGGCTGGTGCCCTTGGCCCATGTAGGCCAAGGCGCACCCCCTACAGCCCATGTGGCCCCCCGGGGCAGGTGGCCCCACCCGGTGGACCCCCGGGACCCTTCCGGTGGTCCCGGTACAGTACCGGTGACCCCGAAACTTGTCCCGATGGCCGAAACAGGATTTCCTATATATAAATCTTTACCTCCGGACCATTCTAGAACTCCTCGTGACGTCCAGGATCTCATCCGGGACTCCGAACAACATTCGTTTACCACATACAAACTTCCTTTATAACCCTAGCGTCATCGAACATTAAGTGTGTAGACCCTACGGGTTCGGGAGACATGCAGACATGACCGAGATGACTCTCCGGTCAATAACCAACAGCGAGATCTGGATACCCATGTTGGCTCCCACATGTTCCACGATGATCTCATCAGATGAACCACGATGTCAAGGACTTAATCAATCCCGTATACAATTCCCTTTGTCTATCGGTACGATACTTGCCCGAGATTCGATCGTCGGTATACCGATACCTTGTTCAATCTCGTTAACGGCAAGTCTCTTTACTCATTCTGTAACACATCATCCCATGATCAACTCCTTGATCACATTGTGCACATTATGATGATGTCCTACTGAGTGGGCCCAGAGATACCTCTCCGTCACACGGAGTGACAAATCCCAGTCTCGATTCGTGCCAACCCAACAGACACTTTCGGAGATACCCGTAGTGTACCTTTATAGCCACCTAGTTACGTTGTGACGTTTGGCACACCCAAAGCACTCTTACGGTATCCGGGAGTTGCACAATCTCATGGTCTAAGGAAATGATACTTGACATTAGAAAAGCTTTAGCATACGAACTACATGATCTAGTGCTATGCTTAGGATTGGGTCTTGTCCATCACATCATTCTCCTAATGATGTGATCCCTTTATCAACGACATCCAATGTCCATGGTCAGGAAACCGTAACCATCTATTGATCAACGAGCTAGTCAACTAGAGGCTTACAAGGGACATGGTGTTGTCTATGTATCCACACATGTATCTGAGTTTCCTGTCAATACAATTCTAGCTTGGATAATAAACGATTATCATGAACAAGGAAATATAATAATAACTAATTTATTATTGCCTCTAGGGCATATTTCCAACAGTCTCCCACTTTCATAGAGTCAATAATCTAGTTCACATCGATATGAGATTAACACTCAAGGTCACATCCCCATGTGACTAACACCCAAAGAGTTTACTAGAGTCAATAATCTAGTTCACATTACCATGTGATTAACATTCGATGAGTTCTGGGTTTGAACATGTTATGCTTGTGAGAGATGTTATAGTCAACGGGTCTGAATCTTTCAGATCCGTATGTACTTCGCAAATCTCTATGTCATCTTGTAGATGCAGCTACTACGCTATATTTGGAGCTATTCCAAATAACTGTTCTACTATACGAATCCAGTCTACTACTCAGAATAATCTGGATCAGTGTCAAAGTTTGCATTGGCGTAACCCTTTACGACGAACTCTTTTACCACCTCCATAATCGAGAAAATCCCTTAGTCCACTAGTTACTAAGGATAACTTTGACCGCTGTCCTGTGATCCATTCTTGGATCACTCTTGTACCCCTTGACTAACTCATGGCAAGGCACACTTTAGGTGCGGTACACAGCATATCATACAGTAGAGAGCCTATGATAAAAGCATAGGGGATGACCTTCGTCCTTCCTCTTTCTTCTGCCGTGGTCGAGCTTTAAGTCTTAACTTCATACCTTACAACTCAGGCAAGAACTCCTTCTTTGACTGATCCATCTTGAACTCCTTCAAGATCATGTCAAGGTATGAGCTCATTTGGAAGTACCATTAAGCATTTTGATCTATCCTTATAGATCTTGATGCTCAATGTTCAAGTAGCTTAATCCAGGCTTTCCATTGAAAAACACTTTCCAAATAACCCTATATGCTTTCCAAAAATTCTACGTCATTTCTGATCAACAATATGTCAACAACATACATTTATCAGAAATTCTATAGTGCTCCCACTCACTTCTTCGGAAATACAAGTTTCTCATAAACTTTGTATAAACCCAAAATCTTTGATCATCATCAAAGCATACATTCCAACTCCGAGATGCTTACTCCAGTCCCTAGAAGGATTGCTGGAGCTTTGCATACTTATTAGCATCTTTCAGGATTGACAAAACCTTCCGGTTGTATCACATATAACCTTTCCTCCAGAAAATCGTTGAGTAAACAATGTTTTGACATCCTATCTGCAAGATTTCATAAATAATGCAGTAATCGCTAATATAATTCCAACAGAGTCTTAGCATCGCTACGAGTGAGAAAGTCTCATCGTAGTCAACTCTTTGAACTTGTCGGAAAACATCTTAACGACAAGTCGAGCTTTCTTAATGGTGACATTTACCATCATTGCCCGTCTTCCTTTTAAAATCTATCTGCACTCAACAGCCTTATGACCATCGAGCTGTTCTGTCAAAGTCTACACTTTGTTTCCATACATGGATCCTCTCTCGGATTTTATGGCCTCGAGCCATTTATTGGAATCCGGGCCCACCATTGCTTCTCCATAGCTCGTAGGTTCATTGTTGTCTAGCAACATGACTTCCAAGACAGGATTACGTACCACTCTGAAGTAGTACGCATCCTTGTCATCCCACGAGGTTTGGTAGTGACTTGATCTGAAGTTTCATGATCACTATCACAAGCTTCCACTTCAATTGGTGTAGGTGCCACAGGAACAACTTCCTGTGCCCTACCACACACTAATTGAAGAGACGGTTCAATAACCTCATCAAGTCTCCACCATCCTCCCACTCAATTCTTTCGAGAGAAACTTTTCCTCGAAAAAGGACCTGATTCTAGAAACAATCCCTTATTGCTTTCGAATCTGAGACAGGAGGTATACCCAACTGTTTTGGGTGTCCTATGAAGATGCATTTATCCGCTTTGGGTTCGAGCTTATCAGCCTGAAACTTTTTCACATAAGCGTCGCAGCCCCAAACTTCCTAGAAATGACAGCTTAGGTTTCTCTAAACCATAGTTCATACAGTGTCATCTCATCGGAATTACGTGGTGCCCTATTAAAGTGAATGTGGTTGTCTTTAATGCCTAACCCATAAACTATCATGGTAATTCGATAAGAGACATCATGGTATGCATCATATCCAATAGGGTGCAGTTATGATGTTCGGACACACCATCACACTATGGTGTTCCAGGCTGTATTAGTTGTGAAACAATTTCCACAATGTCTTAATTCTGTGCCAAACTCGTAATTCAGATATTCATCTCTATGATCATATTATGGATATTTTATCCTCTTGTCACGACGATCTTTCAACTTCACCCTGAAATTACTTGAACCTTTCAATAATTCAGACTCGTGATTCATCAAGTAAATATACTCATCATCTACTCAAATCATCTGTGAAGTAAGAACATAACGATATCCACTACACGCCTCAGCACTCATTGGACTGCACACATCAAAATGTATTACTTCCAATAAGTTTCTTTCTAGTTCCATTTTACTGAAAACGAGGCTTTCAGTCATCTTGCCCATGTGGTATGATTTGCATTTCTCAAGTGATTCAAAATCAAGTGAGTCCAAACGGTCCATTTGCATGGAGTTTCTTCATGCATATACACCAATAGACATGGTTCGGTCTCAAACTTCTCAAAAACGAGTGAGCCCAAAGATCCATCAACATGGAGCTTCTTCATGCGTTTTATACAGATATGACTTATGTGGCAGTGCCACAAGTAGGTGGTACTATCATTGCTATCTTTTGGCATGAACATGTGTATCACTACGATCGAGATTCAATAAAGCATTCATTTCAGTTGTAAGACCATTGAAGGTATTATTCAAATAAACAGAGTAACCGTTATTCTCCTTAAATGAATAACCGTATTGCGATAGACATAATCCAATCATGTCTATGCTCAACGCAAACACCAATCTCGATGGTAGAGGGAGCGTGCGATGCTTGATCATATCAATCTTGGAAACACTTCCAACACATATCGTCAGCTCACCTTTAGCTAGTCTCCGTTTATTCCGTAGCTTTTATTTCGAGTTACTAACACTTAGCAACCGAACCGGTATCTAATACCTGGTGCTACTAGGAGTACTAGTAAGGTACACATCAACACAATGTATATCCAATATACTTCTATCGACCTTGCCAGCCTTCTAATCTACCAAGTATCTAGGGTAATTCTACTCCAGTGGTTGTTCCCCTTATTACAGAAGCACTTAGTCTCGGGATTGGGTTCAACCTTGAGTTTCTTCACTAGAGCAGCAGCTGATTTGCCGTTTCATGAAGTATCCCTTCTTGCCCTTTCCCTCCTTGAAACTAGTGGTTTCACAAACCATCAACAATTGATGCTCCTTTTTTATTTCTACTTTTGTGGTGTCAAACATCGCGAATATCTCAAGGATCATCATATATGTCCCCGATATATTATAGTTCATCACGAAGCTCTAGCAGCTTGGTGGCAATGACTTCGGAGAACCATCACTGTCTCATCTGGAAGATCAACTCCCACTTGATTCAAATGATTGTTGTACTCAGACAATCTGAGCACAAGCTCAACAATTGAGCTTTTCTCCTTAGTTTGCAGGCTAAGAAAATCGTCGAAGGTCTTATACCTCTTGACGTGGGCACGAGCCTGAAATCCCAATTTCAGCCCTCGAAACATCTCATATGTTTCGCGACGTTTCAAAACGTCTTCGGTGCCTCAACTCTAAGCCGTTTAACTGAACTATCACGTAGTTATCAAAATGTGTATGTCAGATGTTCGCAACATCCATAGACAACGTTCGAGGTTCAGCACACTGAGCGGTGCATTAAGGACATAAGCCTTCTATGAAGCAATGAGGACAAACCTCAGTTTACGGACCTAGTCCGCATAATTACTACTATCAACTTTCAACTAAATTTTCTCTAGGAACATATCTAAACAGTAGAACTAAAGCGCGAGCTACGACATAATTTGCGAAGACCTTTTGACTATGTTCAGGATAATTAAGTTCATCTTGTGAACTCCCACTCAGATAGACATCCCTCTAGTCATCTAAGTGATTACATGATTCGAGTCAACTAGGCCGTGTCCGATCATCACGTGAGACGGACTAGTCAACATTGGTGAACATCTTCATGTTGATCGTATCTACCATACGACTCATGCTCGACCTTTCGGTCTCTTGTGTTCCGAGGCCATGTCTGTACATGCTAGGCTCGTCAAGTCAACCTAAGTGTTTCGCGCGTGTAAATCTGGCTTACACCCGTTGTATGTGAACGTAAGAATCTATCACACCCGATCATCACGTGGTGCTTCAAAAAGACGAACTTTCGCAACGGTGCACAGTTAGGGGGAACACTTTCTTGAAATTTTAGTGAGGGATCATCTTATTTACTACCATCGTTCTAAGTAAACAAGATGTATAAACATGATAAACATCACATGCAATCAAATAATAGTGACATGATATGGCCAATATCATATAGCTCCTTTGATCTCCATCTTGGGGCTCCATGATCATCTTGTCACCGGCATGACACCATGATCTCCATCATCATGATCTCTATCAACGTGTCTTCATGAAGTTGTCTCGTCAACTATTACTTCTACTACTATAGCTAACGGTTAGCAATAAAGTAAAGTAATTACATGACATTTATGTTGACACGCAGATCATAAATAAATTAAGACAACTCCTGTGGCTCCTGCCGGTTGTCATACTCATTGACATGCTAGTCGTGGTTCCTATTACAAGAACATGATCTCATACATCACATATATATCATTCATCACATCCTTCGGCCATATCACATCACATAGCATACCCTGCAAAAACAAGTTAGACGTCCTCTAATTGTTGTTTGCATGTTTTACGTGGCTGCTATGGGTTTCTAGCAAGAACATTTCTTACCTACGCAAAAACCACAACGTGATATGCCAATTGCTATTTACCCTTCATAAGGACCCTTTTCATCGAATCCGATCCGACTAAAGTGGGAGAGACAGACACCCGCTAGCCACCTTATGCAACTAGTGCATGTCAGTCGGTGGAACCAGTCTCACGTAAGAGTACGTGTAAGGTCGGTCCGGGCCGCTTCATCCCACGATGCCGCCGAATCAAGATAAGACTAGTAACGGCAAGCATATTGAACAAAATCAACGCCCACAAATACTTTGTGTTCTACTCGTGCATAGAAACTACGCATAGACCTAGCTCATGATGCCACTGTTGTGGAACGTAGCAGAAATTCAAAAATTTTCCTACGTGTCACCAAGATCTATCTATGGAGAGACCAGCAACGAGGGGAAGGAGAGTGCATCTACATACCCTTGTAGATCTCTAAGCGGAAGCGTTCAAGAGAATGGGGTTGATGGAGTCGTACTCATCGTGATCCAAATCACCAGAGATCCTAGTGCCGAATGGACGGCACCTCCGCGTTCAACACACTACAGCCCGGTGACGTCTCCCATGCCTTGATCCAGCAAGGTGAGAGGGAGAGGTTGAGGAAGACTCTATCTAGTAGCAGCACAACGGCGTGGTGGTGGTGGAGGAGCGTGGCAATCCTGCAGGGCTTCGCCAAGCACCACGGGAGAGGAGAAGTACTTGGGAGAGGGGAGAGGGCTGCACCAGAACATTGGTATGGCTGCCCTCCCACCCCCCCACATATATATAGGGGCAAGGGAGAGGGGGGGAGGCGCAGCCTTGGCCCTTCCTCCAAGGAAGGGTGCGACTAGGAGGAGTCCCTCCTCCCCAAGGCACCTCGGAGGTGCCTTCCCCCTTTAGGACTCTTCATATCCCTCATCTCTTGGTGCATGGGCCTCTTGGGGCTGGTGCCCTTGGCCCATGTAGGCCAAGGCGCACCCCCTACAGCCCATGTGGCCCCCCGGGGCAGGTGGCCCCACCCGGTGGACCCCCGGGACCCTTCCGGTGGTCCCGGTACAGTACCGGTGACCCCGAAACTTGTCCCGATGGCCGAAACAGGATTTCCTATATATAAATCTTTACCTCTAGACCATTCCGGAACTCCTCGTGACGTCCGGGATCTCATCCGGGACTCCGAACAACATTCGGTTACCACATACAAACTTCCTTTATAACCCTAGCGTCATCAAACCTTAAGTGTGTAGACCCTACGGGTTCGGGAGACATGCAGACATGACCGAGATGACTCTCCGGTCAATAACCAACAGCGGGATCTGGATACCCATGTTGGCTCCCACATGTTCCACGATGATCTCATCGGATGAACCACGATGTCAAGGACTTAATCAATCCCGTATACAATTCCCTTTGTCTATCGGTACGATACTTGCCCGAGATTCGATCGTCGGTATACCGATACCTTGTTCAATCTTGTTAACGGCAAGTCTCTTTACTCGTTCCGTAACACATCATCCCGTGATCAACTCCTTGATCACATTGTGCACATGATGATGATGTCCTACCGAGTGGGCCCAGAGATACCTCTTCGTCACATGGAGTGACAAATCCCAGTCTCGATTCGTGCCAACCCAACAGACACTTTCAGAGATACCCGTAGTGTACCTTTATAGCCACCCAGTTACGTTGTGACGTTTGGCACACCCAAAGCACTCTTACGGTATCCGGGAGTTGCACAATCTCATGGTCTAAGGAAATGATACTTGACATTAGAAAAGCTTTAGCATACGAACTACACGATCTAGTGCTATGCTTAGGATTGGGTCTTGTCCATCACATCATTCTCCTAATGATGTGATCCCGTTATCAACGACATCCAATGTCCATGGTCAGGAAACCGTAACCATCTATTGATCAACGAGCTAGTCAACTAGAGGCTTACAAGGGACATGGTGTTGTCTATGTATCCACACATGTATCTGAGTTTCCTATCAATACAATTCTAGCATGGATAATAAACGATTATCATGAACAAGGAAATATAATAATAACTAATTTATTATTGCCTCTAGGGCATATTTCCAACACTTTGCCACGGACAAACGGGCCGCGCGTTTCTCGCGAGTTCTGATAGATGGGGGAAGCAGCATCAATATCCTGTACAAGGACACCATGGAGAAGTTAGGAATCAAGCAGAGATAGCTTCAGAACAGCCGGACTGTGTTCCATGGCATTGTTCCTGGGCTTTCCTGCTCACCAATCGGCAAGATCCTGATTGACGTCCTCTTTGGGGACAAAGATCACTTCCGAAGAGAGTCTGTTTGGTTTGAGGTAGTGGACCTTGAGAGCCCATACCATGCGCTACTTGGCCGGCCCGCCTTGGCCAAGTTCATTGTGGTCCCCCACTACGCCTACCTCAAGATGAAGATGCCCAGTTCCAGGGGAATTCTGACTGTGGCTGGCGACTACCGGAAGTCGTCCGCTTGCCCAGCCGAGAGCAGTCGGCTGGCCGAGTCCCTGGTGATTGCAGCCGAGAAGCGACTCCTTGAGCGGGTTGTGGCGATGGCCGGCAAGCAGCCGGAGATATCGCCCGACCCGATGGAGTCGGAAGCCGAAGGTTCGTTCAAGCCGGCCAAAGAGACAAAGAAGATACCCTTGGATCTGGAGCGCCCAGAGAGGTACACCGTCGTAGGTGCAAACCTCGATAGCAAATAGGAAGGCGAGCTTGTCGATTTCCTCCGTGAGAATCGGGACATCTTCGCATGGTCTCCCAAGGACATGCCAGGTGTACAGACGGATTTCGCCGAGCACAAGTTACACGTCCGATCTAATGCAAAGCCGGTCAGGCAGCCCCTGCGCCACTTATCAGAAGAGAAGAGAAGAGTTGTCGGAGAAGACATAGCTAGACTCCTAGCAGCCGACTTCATTATGGAAGTTTTCTTCCCGGAGTGGCTGGCAAATCCGGTCCTGGTGCTAAAGAAGAACAAGCAATGGCGAATGTGTATTGACTACACGAGCCTGAACAAGGCCTGCCCCAAGGACCCATTTGCTCTACCAAGAATTGACCAGGTGATAGACTCCACAGTCGGATGCGAGTTGTTGAGCTTCTTGGATGCATACTCAGGATATCACCAGATCAAGCTGAATCCGGCTGACAGATTGAACACCGCCTTCATCACGCCGTTTGGGGCATTTTGCTACCTCACCATGACGTTCGGCTTATGGAATGTCGGCGCCACCTTTCAGCGTTGCATGCAGAAGTGCCTCCTCAAGCAGCTCGGCAGGAACGCCCACGTTTACGTGGACGACGTGGTGGTGAAGACGGAAAAGCGAGGAACACTGCTGGAAGACCTCAAGGAGACCTTTGAGAACCTGCGCCGGTTCCAGATCAAGCTCAACCCTGAGAAGTGTGTCTTCGGAATACCAGCCGGCCAGCTGCTAGGTTTCCTGGTCTCTGAACGCGACATAGAATGCAACCCAGTAATAATCAAGGCCATCGAGAGAATGGAGGTACCCAGCCGACTGCTGGATGTGCAGAAGTTCACTGGCTGCTTGGCATCCATCAGCCGATTCATCAGTTGGCTGGGCGAGAAAGCTCTCCCCTTATACCAACTCATGAAAAAGACCACTTTTTTCGAGTGGAACCATAAGGCGGACGAAGCTTTCCACCAGTTGAAGAAGATGCTGACTACTCCACCCGTCCTGGCGGCTCTGACTCCCAAGGAATCTATGCTCCTATACATCGCCGCCACCAGCCGAGTAGTCAGCACAGTCATTGTAGTAGAGCGCAAGGAGGAAGGCAAGGCGCTACCTGTACAGAGACCAGTATATTACCTGAGCGAGGTACTGTCGACCTCCAATCAGAACTACCCCCACTACCAGAAGATGTGCTATGGCATGCACTTTGCTGCAAAGAAATTGAAGCCTTACTTTCAAGAGCATCCAATCACAATGGTCTACGGCTCCACTTGCCGAGATCATCGGTAGCCGAGATGCCTCTGGTCGAGTGGCCAAGTGGGCCATAGAGCTGGCTCCTTCCACCATCTACTACCAGCCCTGCACCGCTATCAAATCACAAGCACTGGCCGACTTCCTCGTCGACTGGGCCAAGACCCAGTACCTGCCTCCAGCGCCTGACTCCACCCATTGGCGGATGCACTTCGACGGCTCCAAGATGCGCACCGGCTTGGGAGCCGGCGTCGTCCTCACCTCTCCCAAAGGCGACAAGATCAAATATGCACTGCAAATCCATTTTGCCGCCTCCAACAACGTGGCCAAGTACGAGGCGCTCATTCACGGGCTCCGGCTTGTCAAAGAACTTGGCATCCGCCGAATCTTGTGTTATGGTGACTCGGACTTAGTGGTCCAGTAGTCATCTGGCGACTGGGACGCGAAAGACGCAAACATGGCGAGCTACCATTTCCTCGTGCAGCAACTCAGCGGGTATTTCGAAGGGTGTGAGTTCCTCCATGTGCGAAGAAACGACAACGACCAAGCAGACGCCTTGGCACGAATCGGCTCTACCCGCCAAGCAATACCATCTGGTGTCGCCCTTCAACGCCTCATCAAGCCGTCTGTCAAGCCTTCACCAGAATCAGACTCCATTTTTGTGCCGGCTCCTCCCGAAGACGGCGGATCCGACTCCAGAGCTCCGACAGTCGGAACAGGGACTTTGGCGGGCGACTCCAAAGCTGCCACAGTCGAGCCCGGCCCGGGGACTGCGGTGACGGACTCGAAGATTCCAGAACTCGGCCCAAGGACCGCGCTAGTCGGCCTGGGGACTTCATCAGCCCAGCAAGCGGCTGTTGACTCCAGCCCGCCGCCTCCCAGCTCAGCCGCCCTCGTCCAAGTCGCAGTTCTAGTAGTCGAAGAAATAGCAGCACCCTCATGGGCCCAGCCCATCCTCAAATTCCTGGTGAACAAAGAGCTACCAACTGATGAGACCTCAGCTCGGCAAGTACAACGCCGGGCGGCAGCCTATACCATAATCAACAGAGAGCTGGTCAGGCGCAGCGTCATTGGTGTCTACCAGCGCTGCGTAGAGCCAGAGCAAGGCAAGGCGATCCTCAAAGACATCCATCAAGGCGAATGCGGCCACCATGCGGCTTCAAGAGCACTCGTCGCCAAAGCTTTTCAGCACGGTTTCTTTTGGCTGACTGCCTTGGAAGAGGCCAAGGAGTTGGTCCAAAAATGCAAAGGGTGCCAGAAGTTCAGCTCCAAGCCGCACCAGCCGGCTTCTGCGCTCAAGACCATCCCCATTGCTTGGCCTTTCGCAGTTTCGGGTCTAGACATGGTGGGACCATTCAAGACAGCATGAGGTGGTCTAACTCACCTACTTGTCGCAGTGGACAAGTTCACCAAGTGGGTGGAAGTGAAGCCAATTAAGAAACTGAACGGTCCGATTGCCGTGACCTTCATCACAGATATCACAATTCGGTACGGCATACCGCACAACATCATCACCGACAACAGCACAAATTTTGCGAAAGGCGCCTTGGCCCGTTTCTACGCAACACAGGGCATCCGACTAGACCTAGCATCCGTCGCCCACCCGCAGTCAAACGGCCAAGTGGAGCGAGCAAACGGCCTCATCCTGTCTGGCATCAAGCCTCGGTTGATCGAGCCTCTGGAGCGCTCGGCTGGCTGCTGGCTCGACGAGCTGCCATCCATCCTCTGGAGTCTACGCATGACTCCAAACAAGTCAACTGGCTTCACGCCCTTCTTCCTTGTCTACGGTGCCGAAGCCGTCATCCCAACGGACATAGAGTTCGACTCCCCACGAGTCACCATGTACACCGAGGAGGAAGTAGAAGAAGCACGACAAGACGGCGTCAATTTGCTGGAAGAGGGCCGGTTGTTGGCACTCAGCCGGTCTAGCATCTACCAGCAGAGCCTGCACCGATACCACAACAGGAAGGTCAGCCCAAGATCTTTCCAAGAAGGCGACCTTGTGCTCCGGCTGATCCAGTGAACAGCCGGCCAGCACAAGCTGTCGCCGCCTTGGGAAAGCCCTTTCATCATCACCAAAGTACTAGGCAACAATTCTTACTACCTGATCGACACTCAGAAGCCCCGAGCACGCAAGAGGGACGACTCTGGCAAGGAGACAGAGTGGCCATGGAATGCAAATCTTCTCCGAAGTTTTTACAGTTGATGTAGTATGTACCATGCTACCTTTTGTATTAAAGTACCAAGACTTCGGGCCCCCCGAGACGAGCTCGGGGACTGCCCTCTTTTGTTTGTATGATAAAAATTATGCCTACAAGTATGTTACTCTTTGTCATGCCGCTTGGCACCGGGCTCAACAAGTCGGCTCGGGGACTTGCCGCCTTGCACTATGAAATGCTTCCTGCAGCCGGACAAGTAGTGTGTAACACCTAAGCCGTCTTCTGTCAGAAGCCGCAGCTCGTAGAGCGACTGTACGGTGGGCAGAGGTAAGGTAGAATGGGTGCTCACAAAAAATGGCTAAGGACTCAAAGCGTAAAACATAGCTCAAGACGGCTTCCGGCCTTTCTCGCAAACCGACTCTAGGACAGTCCGATTGTCGTTTTCTATCCAACTTGCTCAACCAATCTTGAAATCGGCTAAGTACTTGCTTTCCCAAAGTAGCCTAGCACTTGATCCAGCAAACAGTCTGCAGAGCGGCTGTCCGATTGGCAAGGCAGGCAACTAAGAGAAAACGGCAAAGGAAAACAGCCAAAAGAACAATGAGCAAGAAAAGATACATATATATATATAACATAGGCCCTTGGCCGAATTGTCGAGTAGAGGTTCAAAATACACCCCGCGGGTGGAATTGTGCGAATTAACAAGTTCTTCAAAAGACTACTAAAGCAGATAAAACAAAAGACACAGCGGCAGCTTAGGAGGCGGTAGATAGATTTGGGGGGTCGGAGGAGGCGCCAGCGTCAGGCGTCGGGGCGGTCGCCGGCTAGTCTCGGCTTGATCGCCTCCGGCAGCAGTCGGGTCGGTCGCACGCGGCTCGTTGCTGGAGGCACGGTCGGGCTGAGGCTGGTCGTTTGCTCCGTCTTCTGGTGCCTTCGCGTCGCCCTCATCCTCCACCTCGTCCTCCTCCTCGATGCTGGAGCCAATCACCTCTGCCGAGTCTTCGCCGTAGTCTGGGTTCATCCCAAACCACTCCGGCGGTACCTCCTCGCCGTCTTCAGACCGCTCTGGGACGAAGATGCTCGTGTCGGTGTACTCGGCGATCGCCGCAGCACGCTTGACGAGGGCGTCTTCCGCAGCCGCCAGCTCCGGCTGGGCCTCCGACCGAAGCGTGGCCAACCGGTCTAGATCCATCCCCGGGTACCACGCCTTGACGAACTCCAAGGCCCAGCGCGCTCAAGCTCGGGCCGAAGAGCCCTTCCAGGCCTCGAGGCGACCAGCCGCGACCTCCAACCAGTTGGCCGTCAGGCTAGGGGTGCGTGGAGCCTGCATATTCGGCCAAAGAGCGGAAATCGCCTGGGCACCGAAGCACTGAAGCCGGCACAGCATCCCGTGAGCTGGCCGGAGGCGAGCCTCGATGCTCAAGATGTGCTCAGCAAGAGTTCGGGGGACATCAGCAGCGATCTCCGCGTCCTCCGCCCTCTGACTTTCACGATCGGCCTCGATGGCTTGGATAGCAGCCTGCGACTGCCCAGGGAAGAAGTCTGCAAAAGACACGAAGAAACAAAAAAGCAAGTCAAAAACCAGGAGTCGGCACGATCTAAGTCGACAGCTCAAAGAAAGAAAATAAAGAGACTCACCATCAATGATGGCTTGAATCTCGTGGTAGCTGGAGGACAGCAACGCCTCCTTGTCAGACCAGGAGGAGCGCTCACTCGCGAACTCGGCCAAGAGGGCGGTTTCCGTCTCCTCCGCCTCCCTCTGCGACTTCGCAAGCAGCTCCTTCTGCTCTGCCAACTGAGTGGCCAGCAGATCGCGCTCTGTGGCGAGCCTGCTGCACTCCTCCCCTTTGGCGAGCATGGCGGAGTTGGCTTCACTCAGCTGCTATTGAAGAGCAGCGTTGGCTCCTGAAGGAAAGGAAGAAAGACAATAGTCATCAATAAAGTAGGTCGCCGGGGAGATCCGGCCCGACTGCTCAGCAGTCGACCCGAATCTCTGGGACTACAGCCCGCGGGTGCGCTAGCGCGCCCCCGCAGAGAAGGAAAAAGAGGGAAGGACTTACTCCGGCTCTCCGCCAAGTCGGCGGTCCGCTTGCCCAGCTCTTCAACATTACGGTTGAAGGCAGTGACGCGGAGGTTGTGGTAATCTTGCAACAAGCATTTTAGACAAAGTTAGTACCCAGAAGTTCATCAATTGGAGTTCCGGGCCGCCTGCTCAGCAGCCAGCCCGAAACTTGGGGACTACACACAGTGGTGCGCTGGCGCACCCCCACAGAGAGGAACAAGAAAAACAAAGGCCTAAAGAAAAAACATACCTGGACGGCTGCCCGCGACGCTAGGAACGCCTTGGTGCAACTCTGGAGGGCGTCGCCCTCAGTGCGGAGCTTTGGCTGGACGACCAGGAGCGCCCGGTTCAGCGGCCCTGTGCCGCCTCCTCGCACCCACCCAACAGGTGCGGCACTCGTCGCTTCGGCGTCTGGAGCTGCTGAGCTGGCGGTGCCGGCTTCCTGTGGGTGGGGTGCTGAAGTCGCCTTCTCCAGACGATGGTGCGCTGGCGAGCCGACCTGGAGGAGTAGCCTCGCCACGGCCTCGTCTTCGGTCGGCGGCACCGGAGGGTCCGCTGGCTGCTCGCCTGGCACGCCTTCAGACGGCGGCGGAACGTTCGCGCCCGGAGTAGAGGGCTCGCCGCCTTCCCTCTCCTCGACGAGGTTCTCCCCGCCAGCTTCTCCAGTCTGCCCCGTGAACTCCGGGGGCGGCGGCGCAGAGTTCAGTGGGGTAACAAGCAAGGCCGACTGGCGGCCTGCGGCTTCCTCAGCCTGCTGCTTCGCCGCGGCGGCGGATTCGGCCTCCGCTAGTTTTTTCTTAGCGGAGGCCTCCGCCTTCTCCAGGCGGAGGGCTTCTTCTTTGTTGCGCTTCTCTTGCGCATTCCGCTCCATCGCCTCCCGGAGGTCGGCAGCGAGGTCTATCCGCCAAGTGGTGGCGGGCGTCTCCGCTGACCCCATGACGGAGGCGGCGGCGACCCGCTCAAGAGAGAGGGGAGCCCTGAAGAAAGAGGGGCGAGCAGAGACTCATACAAAACACGAAGAAAGAATAAACTTTGAAGACAGAATACTTACGCAGAGACCAACGGCGGCTTCTTCACTTCCTTACGGAAGCGGATGGCCTTCGCGGCTGCCTCGTCCCGCCGGGTCGCCGCAGCCGAGCCCTTGGGCTTCTTCGGCCGGCTGCCCAACAAAGTCGGCACAGCCCGGGGCTTCTTCCCGCCTCCTGGAGCGCCCGACGCGGCAGAAGAGCCCATGCCCGGCTGGCTGGCTCCTGGCCGATGGCGAGGGGCGACTCCTCCCTCGACGTCATCTTCAAGCCAGTCGGCAAAGGTAGCCGAGGGCCTGAAGTCGCCTGTCGTTCCTCCTCCTCCCTCGGCGGCGTCTTCGAGAGCCATCGCCCCCAGATCGGGGTCGTTGACGTCGCTCTCCGCCTGGTCGGCAACGAACTCACGGGTCGGCCTCGAGGTGCCGGCTGGTGGGTGAAGAAGGGGATTTAACCAAAGCCGACTAATCAAAACAAAAATCGGCAAGAAGAAGACAATCCAAAGAAAGAAAATAAAGGCGACACACCACGGGCGGGGGGTTGGCGCGGGAGTATGGCTCCTTGCCGAATCGCCAGTCCTCCAGGAGCCTGCTGAGGTAGTTCACCATGATGGCCACCTCTTCGTGAGGCATGTCCTCGGTGCACATCCGACTCGGGTGCGGCCCCCGCTCATCTGGCATATCATGTGAGGGCAGCCTTGGAGTGGGAGAACTCGGCGCGAGACGAAGGCGGCTAGCAGGTCCGGACTAGTCAGACCCTCCGACTGCGTCAACACTCGGAGTCGCGTGATGGCGCCGGCTCCCGTAGGCGTCAGTGACCTGGCCCGGTACGACCAGTTGGGCAGTCTGCCAGCCTGCGGGCCGGCTTCGAAAGCCGGCAGATTGACCCAGTCGCCCCTCGTGGCGACGTTCCTGATGTAGAAGTAGGACCTCTGCCACATCTTCACTGACTTCAACAGCGAGATGGAGGGGAAGTGGTTGTCGGCTCCTGTCCTTCGCACGATGATGAAGGCGCCGCACTGAGCCGGCACGTCCGCGGCCTGGGTGCCGAGCTTGGAGAAGAAGAACTCCCCCCATAGCTCGAGGGTGGGGAGGACTCCGAGGAAGCCTTCGCACAGAGCCACGAAGGCGGACAGCAAAACCACTGTGTTGGGGGTGAGGTGGTGCGGCTGGTGGTTGTAGAACTCCATGAACGACCGGAAAAAGCTGCTTGCCGGCAGCCCCAGCCCGCGCAGGCAGTGCGAGCGGAAGATGACCCGCTCGCCCTCCTGCGGGGCGGGGGAAATCTCCCCCGCCGGTGCAAGACGCACCTACACGCGATCTTCACCGGGAAGCCGACGGGTCTGGCGGAGGAACTCGATATGGTCTTCGTGGACTTCGGAGCCATCCCAGGTGCCGGAGCGCACTAGGGGAGGCGCGGCAGTGGAGGAAGAACTCATCGCGAGCTGTCACCGCAGCATTCGCCGGAGCCTGGGCGTGCGGGGGAGCGAAGAAGAGAAGAGGAAGCAGGAGAGCGAGGAGCTGTGAGGAGGAAGAAAGCCAGGGGTAGTGGGAAGGAGGGGCGCACGTACCCCCCTCTTCCCCCTACTTATAGCCCCATGGGCTGCGAAGCCGAGGGGGCGGACGTGGGGATTTACAGCGCCCGCAACCCCACGACCCCCACGATCCACGTAAAGTTACTGCACGCAGTAACTTCACGGGAATCCCAACCGTCCACCGGGGCCGCAGCGGATCCGCTCGGGCGCCAAGGCGCGGTAGTGGCGGGCTCCACCTACGGGCCTGTCCCGTCGCGCGCGTGGGCTGGCAGGACGGCCTGGCCACGTGCCCTCGCGTGACAGGCCAAGAACGGGCGGCGGCCTGGAAGCTTAGCTAGCACGCCACTTGAAATCCCACCGCGACGTTTGAACTACTGAGCAAGTCGGAATTGAGTGAGTCCGAGTTGGGCGAGTCTGACTCCTTCTAGTCAGCCCAGCAGAAGTCAATCAAGACCATGTGTTGAGCAGCCGGAAAGAGAAACTGCTGAGGCTTCTCGGTCGATCGTCCGCGACGCCTCACCAGCTTCAGGGACTACTATCGGAGTAATGGGCCACGGGTAGGCCAACCCGAGCCCCATAACCTTTCAAGACATCGGGGCAGGCTGCGCCCCTGAAGACCACAGGGCGAAGAGCCGCCTCCTGGGGAGTCTACGGCAAGGCGGCCGACTGCCCGCTCACGGCCGAGTCCCATGGGCGACTTCCAGAGAAGCCGGCTTTGGGGAGTCGGCCGGCGACTCCAACAAACTGTGACCTCATCGAAGGGGACGGGGCAGGGGCGTGGCTACAATGAAGCCCAATCCCCGCCTCTTACCAAGGGCAGGCGTGGCTACAGCATGCCGTACTTGGGAAGATCTCCCTGCGGCGTGGCACTGTTGCCCGGCCGGCCCTGACATCAGCACCACTGTACCGGGTCCTGCGCCCACGACGGCTTGTCTATACGGCCTGGAGGTGGCGGGGCCCACCAGTCAGCGAGACCTCGGGAGATGGCGGGAGAACCGCCAGTCGGACCCGTCGGGAGTCGGCCCGGGGGAGTCGGCCGAGCCCTCCCCCGGGGCCCACGCACCATTAATCAAGAAGAGATGGGGAGTGGCCACAGTGATCGCCCGCCAGGCGGCGGGGCTGTTGCCACGACCCCATGACCAAGCTTGCGTCATCAGGAGCACGGCTACAGTAATCAGCAGCCGGCAAGACCCGCCCGCGGCGGACGCGGCCTGTCAGCTCCGTACCAGACCAGTCGGCGGGGCCCACCAGTCGGCGGGCCCCAGCAGTCGGCGGAGAAGTCAGAGGTCGGAGGCACTGACGGCTGGGCCCGCGCCCAGTCGAATTACCATTGTACCCCTGGGGGGTAGGCCTATATAAACCCCCAGGGCACCCATGCAAAGGGTTGGATCCCGGTAGTTCTATACCATACCAGATAGAAGGAGAGAGCTAGCCTTGCCCTCTCCTACCACCAGACACAGCTCAAGGAGCAACCGTGTAAACACTTGACCATAGTGAGCATGCGGAGACCCCGCAGAGCAGCAGTAGGGGTATTATCTCCCCGGAGAGCCCCGAACCTGGGTAAGATTCGCCGGCGTGCATGTCTTCGCCTCATCCCGTTTCCAGGCACCGGCGACGTTCTACTCGCCCCCACCATGATAAGCCATCCGTTGGCATATGTCGCACCAATCCCCCGACAGAAAAGACCGAGGATCCAGCGAGCTGATCATACAGAGCGTTGATCCTGGGAAGCGGATACTTGTTCTTGATGGTGACCAAGTTGACAGGTCAGTAATCTACAACCATCTGATCCGTTCCATCCTTCTTCTTGACGAAGAGGACGGGGCAAGCCCAAGGGGAGGAACTAGGATGGATGAAACCCTTTTTCAAGGACTCATCGAGTTGGTTCTTAAGCTCAGCTAGTTCTAAGGGTGACATCTTATAGGGTCTCCTAGAAATCATAACGGTTCCTGGAACAAGGTCTATCACAAACTCGACATCCCTGTCAGGTGGAACACCTGGCAGTTCTTCTGGAAAGACATCCGGAAAGTCTTGGACTACCGGAATATGTTCAAGGTCTGGAAGGGGGTTGGCATTTAGGGAGTAAAGCTGGCGCTTGGCCACTCGAGTTAAGACATTGACTGTCTTGCCCGATGGGTGGGTAAGTTGAACGGTTCTAGTGGCACAATCAATCTTAGCATAATGAGCTGACATCCAGTCCATACCCAAGATGATGTTTATGTCCAAGGACTTGAGAGCTATTAAAGATGCAAGGAAGACAAGTCTATCAACAAGAATTTCGTTCCCATGGCTTACTCTAGAAGTTTGCCATTTGGAACCCGGAGTTTGAATTACCAAGGAAGTGGGCATGTCACAGAATGTTGTGTTATGCAATCGAGCATAGCTCTCAGATATGATTGAATGAGATGCTCTAGTATCAAAAAGAACAGATGCCGGATGGGAATTAACAAGGAGCGTACCAAGGACAATGTTAGGATCCTCATGAGCCTCCTCAGCTGAGACATAGTTGACATGGCCACGTGCAGTGGTGACCGGCTTGGCGTAGAATGTCTTTCCCGCTGGCTTACCACGGCCAACGGACTTTCCAGACTGATTGGGGTTGTTGTTCTTACGGCACTCCCGACTATATTGACCCGGCTCTCCACACTTGAAACATGTCACCACATTGGGGCATGGAGCAGCATTAGCAGCGGGGCCACCATAGGGCTTGGACGGTGTAGACTGCTGGTTGGGGCGAGGCGCCTCAAAGGATGGCATTGGAATGAACCTGGGTGGCAGTGCTGTGCTTGGAATCCACACCCGGCGCTTCTGAGATCCAGAGCCGGATGAAGAGCCAAAATCATGAGAGTGCTTGCGTGAAGCGTCATAGTCAGACTAGCATGTCTCAGCACTGATGGCTTTATTGAGCAACTTCTGGAAGGAGGTGCACTCATGCAGATGAAGATCGCGGCGAAGCTCAGGGCTAAGTCCCCTTGCGGAACCTTGCCTGCTTCTTAGCATCGGTGGATACCTCTGCAGGAGCATATCGTGCCAGATTGCCAAATTCACGACTATATGCATCCATAGTTAGTCTTCCTTGGGCGAAATTGCAGAACTCTTCCCTCTTGCGATCTATGAGACGCTCCGGGATGTGATGCTCACGGAAAGCCTCACTGAATTCAGCCCAAGTAGTGATTTGGCCGACCGAGCGCATAGCTTCAAAGTTTTCCCACCAAAGGCTAGCAAGGCCTTCGAGGTGATAGGCAGCATGGGTAACCTTATCAGCTTCGGCTACGTTGGCAGAACATAGCTTGTGTGTGATGCTGCGGAGCCAGTCATCCACGTCGAGGGGCTCGACGGAATGATTAAACTTTGGTGGGTACAACTTGATGAAGTCATTGATTGACACCAAGTTGTTTCGCTGATGGCGTGCAGTGTTCTGCTCAATCCGCTCCAGCAAGCGGTTAGTCTCACGCTTGTTTCTTTCCGCCTCCAGCATAACTTCGGCCAGAGAAGGCAGGTGAGGCAGATTTTCACCCCTAGCTGCACTGGCTTCCCCCTGCTCTGGGGCAGGAGGGTTGCTGTGGGTGTTGACCATCCTAGGAGAAAACAAGACAACGGTTTAGAAAGGATGGCACAAACTTAGCAAGGAAGTGCAAAATGTAATGGATAACATGGAATGCTATGTTGTTCATTGCATGACATGGTAATATAGAAACTGCCATATATATAACATTGGTCATACACACCGTACATAGTTTAGTACAAGCCCAGGCTAGAGTACAACTACGGTGAAAGACATTACATCTCATCGGAGGCATTCCAAGCTCCTATACATTATTTTTCTACACCTCCGGAGCGTGATACACACCAAGTTGTATCCCCTGGGTCACGCAGGACTGTGGAGAATACAACTATTACAATGCTAGTGAAACTACTACTAGCTCAGACGGCTCCGTAGTAATCCTCATAGAAGTCGCCACCAAAGCCTGGAAGTGGAAAATGATCATCTGGGAACAGACGGTCCTGCGGAGCCTGCAGAGCATAGGGACTCGGATGTGGCCTCGGTCCCACAGGTGGTGGCAGACGGGGACCATGAGGAGGGGTGATGCCTCCTACATCGCACCACTCCATACAATCTGGCAATCCAGACCATATAGGGTACAAGTCCCTCATGTCCATGTATCCTGCCTGCACCGCAGGTGCAAACCGAGTCAAAGTGGCCCAATGATCAGCACGAGTGTGGAAAAGCTCCATACGCAAGGCCCGATTTTTGTGGTCCTTATCCTCGAGCACCTCGGCAGTGGTGCGGAGTAGTGACTCCTCATGTGTAGAGTCATAGTACAAAGCTTGATAGTACCAATGTGCTCTAGGAAGTGAGGCTGTCATGTAACGGAAATCGGTGTTCTGTAGCAAGGCAGTCCTGGCTCGAATGATAGTCATCATTAAATAGGCTGCATCCTGCACAGACATCTCAATAGTGACCCCAAGTCCATAGGAACAGTGAAGGGGCTCAGTGGCTCCAGGATAAGAGGGATATATCCTGACGGTACAGAGGTACTGGCTCTGGCTGAAGTCTTTGAACTGCTCCTCGACAGTATATTCCGAATACCACCGATAGCCTGACTCGACCATCACTCAAACCAACATGGCCATGTGGCCGGGCACATCGAGGCATCGGGTCAGACGAACCACTTGGTTCTGCGAAAGGGTGGCCATCTGAAAGCACAGAATAATGCAAAGGCATTAGAATTTTCTAGGGGAAATCGGACAACATAACGGCTGTAAATGCTTAGAAAAGGATTTGAGACATCCACAACAGTTTGCAATACCACTCAACAACATCATATCAAGGTTGTGATTCAACTGGCAACATACTAAAAAGTAGTAGAAACTGTACTGTGGCTGGTAACAACAATCCTATAAGCTACTACGGATTAGTAACACGTGAACCTGGTAGAAGAAGAGAGCCTAGTCCTTAACCCACGTTGAATGAGAAGAGAATGACTCAGATCAGAGGGCATAAGGTAAAGGAGTAAAAAGAGCCTTACATTCCCTCCCACAATCAATTCCCCTACATATAACTAAAGCATTTCTAGACTCGACATCGACCAGTTTGGCTCAACGAACCTACATGCAGTCTGGCTCCGATGCCAACGCTGTCAGGACCCCGATTCCAAGCCACATTGATCTAGCCGGTAACACCTCATATCACATTACGGCCTCACGCACGGTATTCCACGGGTGTCGCCTTACCATGGCCCGGGACCATTTGCGCCTTTTGGCTCACGTATATGATAGTGTCGCTAGCATCCATATGACAGAGAACCCAGGCCGACATGGCTAGTCGTGAACCCAAAGCGGCACAGACCTATGGAGACAGGCATACATGAATCACATCGAGCATGTCGATCATCAGCAAGTGAATCCGGGCTATAGCACTGGGCTAACAGGACTCCGGGGAACCCGGGCTGTAGCAGGCTAGGCAGGACTCTGGAAGTCACCCGCATGACATTTCCCCAAAGGGACAGGCATAGGAACGAAGTGAAACACATGCTGGCCAGTCAAGTGTCCTGAGCAGTAGCGCTGGGCTAGCAGGACTCCGGTGAACCGGGCTGTAGCGAACTACTATGGCTCGAGGAGCACTAGACTACATTTCCCCATAAGAAAGGCTGCCAAGGATAAACAACTAGATTGTCGGATCCCACACATACCAAGCATTTCAATCATACACACAATATGCTCAATATGTGCAAATACAACATGGCATCACAACAAAACTCTACAACTCAAGTACTTTATTTAAAGGCTCTAGGGAGCCATACATAACATGTACATACAGGTAGGGGTCACATGACCCGACACTCAAGTCATACAAGCATACAAGCACATGCGGAAGCAAGTAGTCTGAGTATAGACACTAGAAAGAAAGAAGGCTTCTCGAAACATGTCTATCTACATAAGGCCCTCCATGGCCAGGATCACCACCTAGGTACCAAGTCACTCATTGACGTCGAGATCTACATAAAGCCCATCGGAGGGGGCGGTGTTGTCGTCTGAAAATAGTAAGTAAAGCAAACATGAGTACAAAGGTACTCAGCAAGTCTTACAACAGAACCTACTATACATGCTCATTCTCAAGAAGGTGGTGAAGTTATTGCAGCAAGCCAACTCTGACTCTTGGCTAAGCTATCCTACGAGACAACACTAGTAAAATAGTTTTCGCACACGAGTCCACTAATCACCATCACAATACTCCACCAGGGATCCCCTCCCTCGTCATCCTACGAGAGGGCCATCCTCGGTACTCACACTTATCTTGAGTCTTTTAGTAGTAACCATTAACTTGTCTATGAACTGTATATGCAATCAAGTAGTCCTTTACCGCGGACGCGGCTATTCGAATAGATGATGTTAACCTTGCAGGGGTGTACTTCTTCATACACGCTCTCACCACTTACCGCCGTTTACACGACATGTACTCGGCAACCTTCAAGCGGAAGCCAAACGAGGGTGTCGGCCACGGCCTACCTAAACACTCAAGTCTCTAGTCCAGGTTTATCGCCTATCCAGGTTCCATCCGCAGGGAGTCCGGCCAAGGTTTCCACATACGGCCCCGAACGATGTGAACAGGGTTCCCGAGACACCAAACGGGTGACTCGGTACACCATGCCATGGTGTATCTACCGCATCATAGCCCACCCCTAGGGTCAGCACTATGCACGGCCGCCAACACATAACCTACAAACACTTGGACAGAGTACTAGGGTGATTAAGAAGCTGAGAGGGTCCATTGGTTCCGGGCCCAATGTATGGTAGTAGCTGATTCTTAAATCACACATATAGATCTCAGTTCTTAGGGACGGCCTTAATGAAACAACCCACCATGTACTCCTACATGGCCTCTCATCGATACCTTTACCAAATCATGTTCAACACATGCCTCACATTACCGACATAATCATTTCACTCTAGCCCATCACCCAGATGAACCAGACCTAACACAACTCTAAGCATAGCAGGCATAGCAAGGTAGGAAACACATACATGGCTCAATCAACTCCTACACATGCTAGTGGGTTTCATCTAGTTATTGTGGCAATGACAGCTCATGCAGAGGATAAGGGTTCAACTACCGCAGCACATAGCAGTTTGAAACGTTGTTGTATTAATGCAGTAAATGAGAGCAGAGGCGAGAACATGGGATTGTATCAATTTGATCAATGGGGCTGCTTGCCTGATGGAGTGGTAGTAGAGTACTGCCCTTCAGTTGGATACTCGGAGATATCCTCGGAGGTAGAACCTACCACGAAAGACACCATAGAGTATAATCAACACATGGCAATATGCAACAATATGATGCATGCTATGGCATGGCAAAATGATGTGTCCTGCCTAATGCAATGTGAAACAAGTTGAAATGGTTCCATTTGAATCAAAGATTCAAATGAAAGCTTAAGCTCTTATGCATAATAAGTGTATTAGCTTGTTTCACCTAAACAGCAAGGTTAAATTGTTTTTTCATGCATGAAACCATTACAGATGGATAGATTGAATTTTTTTTGATCATTTTTCATATATAATTTGTTTGATTTGGAGCTATGGTTGATTTTCTATGATTTTTAGAAGTTTAGGCTATTTTCTGGAATTTCCTATATAAAAATAAATCCAGAAAATGAATAATTACGTCAGCATTGCGTCACTGTGACGTCAGCGAGTCAAAGACGCCAGCCCAGGTCAAACCTGACTGGTGGGCCCCATCTGTCAGTGTCTTAGCTAATTAACAGAATTAAGTTAGTACTAATTAACTGTCAGTGGGGCCTGGGCCCACATGTCAGTGACCTAAACTAGCTAAATTTAGTTAGCACTAATCCTAACCTAATTAACAGGACGGCACCACCTATCATAGGCTCAGGGGGGAAGTCAACCTGGGCCCACATGGGTCAAATGTGGTCAACTCACCGGCGGCTTGACGCCGGCGATGACAGATGCGGCGGAGGGGCTCGGGTTTTGCCCACAGATGCGGCCTCCCAGCTACGCGTAGGACCAAATCGACTGCGGTTTGGTCCTACGCGTAGCTGGGAGCAAGCTGCAGCGTTTGGTGGTGGAAGTGGAGCTCAGGGAGGCCGGGAACGACACCGGTGACGACCTTGGCAGTTGCCGGAGCTCGGGTGAAGATGGATCCGAGGCTACAGGGCACGACGAGGCACATGGAGTGGTGCGTTAGGCTCCTGGGGACATGGTGAGTGTGGTGACGCGCTCGGATTCGGGCTTAAGCGTCTGTGGCCACGGCGACGACATGGCCGGCGGAGCCGAGATCTCGGCCATGATGGCCAATGGGGTTAGAGGGCAGCTCGAGCGACGTGGCTAGGGGAGAAGAGAGAAAATTTCACGGCGAGTGCAGCGGGCGTCAAAGCGGGCTCGGGGAAGCTTGGGAGGCGGCGAATCGTCGGCGACGATCTCCGGTGACCGACGAGGGGAACGACAGCGGTGGCGGCGTTGCAGTTGCTAAAAATAATTATAGGCTCTGTTTAGATTATTTCCAACAGCCCACACTTATTTCCAGAATTATTTGAGCATTTAAAATATTTTATAATATTTAAATGCCCAAATTCAAATACTTATGATTTAATTCAAAAAACCAGAATGTCCTAGAAAAGAGTGCACCATTTTTGCCAGGGGTTTTAGCCCAATCCAGAAATGATGAACATTTTGTGAAGGGCATTTTGGGTTCATTGAAAATAATTTTAGTAAACCCTAGTTGTTTCCAGGGGGTGTTGGGAGTTCTGTCATCCCCATTTCAAGTTTTTGTAAAAGTAGACATGATGCAACACTCTAATGCATCAACTAGCTAGGGTGTGACAATCATACCTAGATATTCTCATAACTAAGCTCAATTCTGTCAATTCCTCAATAGTAATTTTTTCACCCACCATAAAATACTTATGCTCTTGAGAGAAGCCGCTAGTGAAACCAATGGCCCCAGGGTCTATCTTCTATCATATTAATCTTCCAATACTTAGTTATTTTCATTGCCTTTTTATTTTACTTTGCATCTTTATCATAAAAATACCAAAAATATTATCTTATCATATCTATCAGATCTCACTCTCGTAAGTGACCTTGTAGGGATTGACAACCCTTATCGCGTTGGTTGCGAGGATTTATTTGTTTTGTGCAGGTACGAGGGACTCACGTGTAGCCTCCTACTGGATTGATACCTTGGTTCTCAAAAACCGAGGGAAATACTTACGCTACTTTGCTGCACCACCCTTTCCTCTACAAGGGAAAACCAACGCAAGTGCTCAAGAGGTAGCAAGAAGGATTTCTGGCGCCGTTGCCGGGGAGGTCTACGCAAAAGTCAACATACCAAGTACCCATCACAAACCCTTATCTCCCGCATTACATTATTTGCCATTTGCCTCTCGTTTTCCTCTTCCCCACTTCACCCTTAACGTTTTATTCGCCCTCTCTCTCTATCCGACCTCTCTTTCTCTATTTGCCTCTCTTTGCCTTTTGCACTTTCTGCCATTATGTCTAAAATTGGGGAAATTATTGTAGATATGGACAATAATAATATCATGAAAAATTCTGATGCTCCTGCTGAAGAACCCCCTATCTTACATACAAAAAAATTTCGTATTGGTAGTGGTAATATTATTGGAAAAGGAGTTATCCAAGAATTCTTTACTTTTGCCGGTGCTTTACCTTCTATGGGTAGTTCTATCCTTCATGAAATAGTAGTCTTGCGGAAGCTATTGCCATGCTTGTAGTTGAACCTAAAATACAATTCATGCACATCCACCCTTGCATACAATGGATTTTCCTAGAATTTTCTAATATTGGGCATTCTTCTGTTAAGCGTGCCGCTACTATCCTTTTGGCTCATGAGTTTATATTCATAATAAAAGAGGCCAAAGAAATCTTTGCGCGTTATAGGGTGGATGCTTTCCGTCCTCCCATAGAGGCTATCCTTTTTGATCAAGAAGAAATAATGCGTTTTCAGTCTCTAGACTATGTTGCTTTCAATGAAAATCTTAGAAAAAGGGTTCCTACCAATGTTTTAGTTGATAGAATTTCTGAACTTAATGATGATTTGGACATTCTAAATAATGAACTAGGATATTCTCTTGAGTATAGGCTCACAAAGTTCTGTCAAAAGAATGCATATAATGATGAATTGGTGGTGCAACACGAATGGCCAAAGGAGGAACCTATACCTCCCAAAGTTGATCTTCGGGACTTTTGTCCCATTAAATTTAGCCCTTTTGATTAATTTTGCTTGCCTCAAAGGGAATATGAAATGATTTTTAATGATCTATCTTACTATTATGGCAATACCTAGATCTATCCTTGCTTTTTATGCCTAGCTAGGGGCATTAAACGATAGCGCTTGGTGGGAGGCAACCCAATTTTATTTTTATTCCTTGCTTTTTTCTCCTGTTTATTAATAAATAATTTATCTATCCTCTGTTTTGGTTGTGTTTTTTGTGTTTAATTAGTGTTTGTGCCCAGTAGAACCGTCGGGAAGACTTGGGGAAAGTCTTGTTAATCTTGTTGTAAAAAACAGAAACATTTTTATTTGGAAGGTGATATTTAGTTAATTCTTTTAGCATATGATTAATAGATAAATTACTCACGTCCAGAAATTTGAGATAGAACTTTTGGGTTTACAGATATTGCGCTAGCTACAGATTACTACAGACTATTCTGTTTTTGACAAATTCTGTTTTTTGTGTGTTGTTTGCTTATTTTGATGAATCTATGGCTAGTAAAATAGTTTGTAAACCATAGAGAAGTTGGAATACAGTAGGTTTAACACCAATATAAATAAAGAATGAGTTAATTACAGTACCTTGAAGTGGTCTTTTGTTTTCTTTCGCTAACGGAGCTCACGAGATTTTCTACTTTAAGTTTTGTGTTGTGAAGTTATCAAGTTTTGGGTAAAGATTTGATGGATTATGGAACAAGGAGTGGCAAGAGTCTAAGCTTGGGGATGCCCATGGCACCCCCAAGATAATCTAAGGACACCTAAAAGCCAAAGCTTGGGGATGCCCCGAAAGGCATCCCCTCTTCGTCTACTTCTATCGGTAACTTTACTTGGAGCTATATTTTTATTTACCACATGATATGTGTTTTGCTTGGAGCATATTATATGATTTGAGTCTTTGCTTTTTAGTTTACCACAATCATCCTTGCTATGCACACCTTTTGACAGAGACACACATGTTTCAGAAATTGTTAGAATACTCTATGTGCTTCACTTATATCTTTTGAGTTATATAGTTTTTCTCTAGTGCTTCACTTATATCTTTTAGAGCACGGTGGTGGATTTGTTTTATAGAAACTTTTGATCTCTCATGCTTCACTTAGATTATTTTGAGAGTGTTAAATAGTATGGTAATTTGCTTAAATAATCCTAATATTCTCGGTATAAAAGATTAATAATAAAATTCTCATATGAGTGTGTTGAATACTATGACAAGTTTGATACTTGATAATTGTTTTGAGATATGGAGATGGTGATATTAGAGTCATGGTAGTTGAGTAGTTGTGAATTTGAGAAATACTTGTGTTAAAGTTTGTGATTCCCGTAGCATGCACGTATGGTGAACCGTTATGTGATGAAGTAGGAGCACGATTTATTTATTGATTGTCTTCCTTATGAGTGGCGGTCGGGGACGAGCGATCGTCTTTTCCTACCAATATATCCCCCGAGGAGCATGCACATAATATTTTGCTTTGATAACTTGTAGATTTTTGCAATAAGTATATGAGTTCTTTATGACTAATGTTGAGTCCATGGATTATACGCACTCTCACCCTTCCACCATTGCTAGCCTCTCTAATACCGCACACCTTTTGCCGGAATCATACACCCACCATATACCATGCTCAAAACAGCCACCATACCTACCTATCATTGCATTTCCATAGCCATTCCGAGATATATTGCCATGCAACTTTCCACCGTTCCATTTACTATGACATGCTCCATCATTGTCATATTGCTTTACATGATCATGTAGTTGACATTGTATTTGTGGCAAAGCCACCGTTCATAATTCTTTCATACATGTCACTCATGAGTCATTGCATATCCCGGCACATCCCCGGAGGCATTCATATAGTCATATTTTGTTCTAAGTATCAAGCTGTAATTCTTGAGTTGTAAGATAATAAAAGTGCGATGATCATCATTATTAGAGCATTGTCACAGTGAGGAAAGGATGATGGAGACTATGATTCCCCCACAAGTCGGGATGAGACTCCAGGCGAAAAAAAGAGGCAATAAAAAAAGAGAAAAGGCCCAAATAAAAAATATATATGAGAGAAAAAGAGAAAAGGGACAATGCTACTATCCTTTTAGCACACTTTTGCTTCAAAGTAGCACCATCATCTTCATGATAGAGAGTCTCCTTTGTTATCACTTTCATATACTAGTGGGAATTTTTCATTATAGAACTTGGCTTGCATATTCCAATGATGGGCTTCCTCAAAATGCCCTAGGTATTCGTGAGCAAGCAAGTTGGATGCACACCCACTTAGTTTCTTTTTCAGCTTTCATATACTTATAGCTCTAGTGCATCCGTTGCATGGCAATCCCTACTCACTCACATTGATATATATTCATGGGCATCTCCATAGCCCGTTGATACGCCTAGTTGATGTGAGACTATCTTCTCCCTTTTTGTATTCTCCACAACCACCATTCTATTCCACCTAAAGTGCTATGTCCATGGCTCACGCTCATGTATTGCGTGAAGATTGAAAAAGTTTGAGAATGTCAAAGCTATGAAACAATTGCTTGGCTTGTCATCGGGGTTGAGCATGATTTAAATATTTTGTGTGGTGAAGATAGAGCATAGCCAGACTATATGATTTTTTAGGGATAACTTTCTTTGGCCATGTTATTTTGAGAAGACATAATTGCTTAGTTAGTATGCTTGAAGTATTATTATTTTTGTGTCAATATTAAACTTTTGTCTTGAATCTTTTGGATCTGAATATTCATACCACAATTAAGAAGAATTACATTGAAAATATGCCAAGTAGCATTCCACATCAATTTTTTTATCATTTACCTACTCGAGGACGAGCAGGAATTAAGCTTGGGGATGCTTGATACGTCTCCAACGTATCTATAATTTTTCATTGCGCCATGCTATATTATCTTCTGTTTTCGGCATTATTGGGCTTTATTATCCACTTTTATATTATTTTTGGGACTAACCTATTAACTGGAGGCCGAGCCCAGAATTGTTGTTTTTTGCCTATTTTAGGGTTTCGAAGAAAAGGAATATCAAACGGAGTCCAAATGGAATGAAACCTTCGGGAACGTGATTTTTGGAACGAACAAGATCCAGGAGACTTGGACCCTACGTCAAGCAACCAACAGGGAGGCCATGAGGTAGGGGGCGTGCCTACCCCCCCCCCAAGGTGCGCCCTCCACCCTCGTGGGCCCCCTGTTGCTCCACCGACATACTTCTTCATCCTATATATACCTGCGTACCCCCAAACGATCAAATACGGAGCCAAAACCCTCATTCCACCGCCGTAACTTTCTGTATCCACAAGATCCCATCTTGAGGCCTATTCCGGAGCTCCGCCGGAAGGGGCATCGATCACAGAGGGCTTCTACATCAACACCATAGCCTCTCCGATGAAGTGTGAGTACTTTACCTCAGAGCTTCGGGTCCATAGTTATTAGCTAGATGGCTTCTTCTCTCTTTTTGGATCTAAATACAAAGTTCTCCCCCTTTCTTGTGGAGATCTATTCCATGTAATCTTCTTTTGTGTTGTGTTTGTTGAGACCGATGAATTTTGGGTTTATGATCAAGTTTATCTATGAACAATATTTTAATATTCTCTTAATTCTTTTATGTATGATTGGTTATCTTTGCAAGTCTCTTTGAATTATCAGTTTGGTTTGGCCCACTAGATTGATCTTTCTTGCAATGGGAGAAGTGCTTAGCTTTGGTTTTAATCTTGCGGTGTCCTTTCCCAGTGAAGTAGGGGCGGAAAGGCATGTATTGTATTGTTGCCATCGAGGATAACAATATGGGATTTTCATCATATTGCATGAGTTTATCCCTCTACATCATGTCATCTTGCTTAAGGCGTTACTCTGTTCTTATGAACTTAATACTCTAGATGCATGTAGGATAGCGGTCGATGTGTGGAGTAATACTAGTAGATGCACGTAGGAGTCGGTCTACTTGTCTCGGACGTGATGCCTATATACGTGATCATACCTAGATAGTCTCATAACTATGCTCAATTTTTTCAATTGCTCAACAGTAATTTGTTCACCCACCGTAAAATACTTATGCTCTTGAGAGAAGCCACTAGTGAAACCTATGGCCCCCGGGTCTATCTTCTATCATATTAATCTTCCAATACTTAGTTATTTTCATTGCCTTTTTATTTTACTTTGCATCTTTATCATAAAAATACCAAAAAAATTATCTTATCATATCTATCAGATCTCATTCTCGTAAGTGACCGTGTAGGGATTGACAACCCCTTATCGCGTTGGTTGCGAGGATTTATTTGTTTTGTGCAGGTACGAGGGACTCGCCTATAGCCTCCTACTGGATTGATACCTTGGTTCTCAAAAACTGAGGGAAATACTTACGCAACTTTGCTGCACCATCCTTTCCTCTTCAAGGGAAAACCAACGCAAGTGCTCAAGAGGTAGCAAGAAGGATTTCTGGCGCCGTTGCCGGAGAGGTCTACGCAAAAGTCAACATACCAAGTACCCATCACAAACCCTTATCTCCCGCATTACATTATTTGCCATTTGCCTCTTGTTTTCCTCTCCCCCACTTCACCCTTGCCATTTTATTCGCCGTCTCTCTCTATCCTCCCTCTCTTTCTCTATTTGCCTCTCTTTGCCTTTTGCACTTTCTGCCATTATGTCTGAAATTGGGGAAATTATTGTCGATATGGACAATAATAATATCATGAAAAATTCTAATGCTCCAGCTGAAGAACCCCCTATCTTACATACAAAAAAATTGCATATTGGTAGTGGTAATATTATTGGAAAATGAGTTATCCAAGATTTCTTTACTTGTGCCGGTGCTTTACCTTCTATGGGTAGTTCTATCCTTTATAGAACTACTAGTCTTGCAGACGCTATTTCCATGCTTGTAGTTGAACTTGAAAGACAATTCATGCACATGCACCCTTGCATACAAAGGATTTTCCTTGAATTTTCTAATATTGAGCATTCTTCTGTTAAGCATGCCGCTACTATCTTTTTGGCTCATGAGTTTAGATTCAGAATAAAAGAGGTGAAATAAATCTTTGCGCATTATAGGGTGGACGCTTTCCGTCCTCCCATAGAGGCTATCCTTTTTGATCAAGAAGAAATCATGCGTTTTCAATCTCTAGACTATGTTGCTTTCAATGAAAATCTTAGAAAAAGGGTTCCTACCAATGTTTTAGTTGATAGAATTTCTGAACTTAATGATGATTTGGCCATTCGAAATAATGAACTAGGATATTCCCTTGAGTATAGGCTCAAAAAGTTCTGTCAAAAGAATGCATATAATGATGAATTGGTGGTGCAATACGAAGGGCCAAAGGAGGAACCTATACCTCCCAAAGTTGATCTTGGGGACCTTTATCCCATTAAATTTATCCCTTTTGATTACTTTTGCTTGCCTCAAAGAAAACTTTCTGCTGAATGTAGATAATATGAAATGAGTTTTAATGATCTATCTTACTATTATGGCAGTACCTAGATCTATCCTTGCTTTTTATGCCTAGCTAGGGGCGTTAAACGATAGCGCTTGTTGGGAGGCAACCCAATTTTATTTTTATTCCTTGCTTTTTTCTCCTGTTTAGTAATAAATAATTTATCTAGCCTCTGTTATGGTAGTGTTTTCTGTGTTTAATTAGTGTTTGTGCCAAGTAGAACTGTTGGGAAGACTTGGGGAAAGTCTTGTTAATCTTGCTCTAAAAAACAGAAACTTTAGCGCTCACGAGAACTGCTGCAATTTTAATTTGGAAGGTGCTATTTAGTTAATTCTTTTTTAAGATGATTAATAGTTAAATTCCTCACGTCCAGAAATTTATTATTGAATTTTTGGGGTTCCATATCTTGCGCTAGCTATAGATTACTACAGACTGTTCTGTTTTTGACAGATTCTGTTTTTCGTGTGTTGTTTGCTTATTTTGATGAATCTATGGCTAGTAAAATAGTTTATAAACCATATAGAAGTTGTAATACAGTAGGTTTAACACCAATATAAATAAAGAATGAGTTCATTACATTACCTTGAAGTGGTCTTTTGTTTTCTTTCGCTAACGGAGCTCACGAGATTTTCTACTTTAAGTTTTGTGTTGTGAAGTTTTCATGTTTTGGGTAAAGAATTGATGGATTATGGAACAAGGAGTGGCAAGAGCCTAAGCTTGGGGATTACCATGGCACCCCCAAGGTAATCTAAGGACACCTAAAAGACAAAGCTTGGGGATGCCCCGGAAGGCATCCCATCTTTGTCTACTTCTATCGGTAACTTTACTTGGAGCTATATTTTTATTCACCACATCATATGTGTTTTGCTTGGAGCGTCTTGTATGATTTGAGTGTTTGCTTTTTAGTTTACCACAATCATCCTTGCTTTACACACCTTTTGAGAGAGACACACATGATTCGTAAATTATTAGAATACTCCATGAGTTATATAGTTTTGCTCTAGTGCTTCACTTATATCTTTTAGAGCACGGTGGTGGATTTGTTTTATAGAAACTTTTTATCTCTCATGCTTCACTTAGATTATTTTGAGAGTCTTAAATAGAATGGTAATTTGCTTAAATAATCCTAATATGCTAGGTATACAAGATTAATAATAAAATTCTCTTATGAGTGTGTTGAATACTATGAGAAGTTTGATACTTGATAATTGTTTTGAGATATGGAGATGGTGATATTAGAGTCATGGTAGTTGAGTAGTTGTGAATTTGATAAATACTTGTGTTAAAGTTTGTGATTCCCGTAGCATGCACGTATGGTGAACCGTTATGTGATGAAGTAGGAGCATGATTTATTTATTGATTTTCTTCCTTATGAGTGGCGGTCGGTGACGAGCGATGGTCTTTTCCTACCAATTTATCCCCCTAGGAGCATGCGCGTAATACTTTCCTTTGATAACTTGTAGATTTTTGCAATAAGTATATGAGTTCTTTATGACTAATGTTGAGTCCATGGATTATACGCACTCTCACCCTTACACCATTGCTAGCCTCTCTAATACCGCGCACCGTTTACCGGTATCAGACACCCACCATATACCTTCGTCAAAACAGCCACCATACCTACCTATCATGGCATTTCCATAGCCATTCCGATATATATTTCCATGCAACTTTCCACCGTTCCGTTTACTATGACACGCTCCATCATTATCATATTGCTTTGAATGATCATGTAGTTGACATTGTATTTGTGGCAAAGCCACCGTTCATAATTCTTTCATACATGTCACTCATGAGTCATTGAATATCCCGGTACACCACCGGAGGCATTCATATAGAGTCATATTTGGTTCTAAGTATCGAGTTGTAATTCTTGAGTTGTAAGAAAATAAAAGTGTGATGATCATCATTATTAGAGCATTGTCCCAGTGAGGAAAGGATGATAGAGAGTATGATTCCCCCACAAGTCGGGATGAGACTCCGGACGAAAAAAAGAGGCCATAAAAAGAGAAAAGGCCCAAAAAAATATATGAGAGAAAAAGAGAGAAGGGACAATGCTAATATCCTTTTACCACACTTGTGCTTCAAAGTAGCACCATGATCTTCATGATAGAGAGTCTCCTTTGTTATCACTTTCATATACTAGTGGGAATTTTTCATTATAGAACTTGGCTTGCATATTCCAATGATGGGCTTCCTCAAAATGCCCTAGGTCTTCGTGAGCAAGCAAGTTGGATGCACACCCACTTAGTTTCATTTTGAGCTTTCATATACTTATAGCTCTAGTGCATCCGTTGCATGGCAATTCCTACTCACTCACATTGATATCCATTGATGGGTATCTCCATAGCCCGTTGATACACCTAGTTGATGTGACACTATCTTTTCCCTTTTTGTCTTCTCCGCAACCACCATTCTATTCCACCTAAAGTGCTATGTCCATGGCTCACGCTCGTGTATTGCTTGAAGATTGAAAAAGTTTGAGAATGTCAAAAGTATGAAACAATTGCTTGGCTTGTCATCGGGGTTGTGCATGATTTAAATACTTTCTGTGGTGAAGATAGAGCATAGCCAGACTATATGATTTTGTAGGGATAACTTTCTTTGGCCATGTTATTTTGAGAAGACATAATTGCTTAGTTAGTATGCTTGAAGTATTATTATTTTTATGTCAATATTAAACTTTTGTCTTGAATCTTTCGGATCTGAATATTCATACCACAATTAAGAAGAATTACATTGAAAATATTCCAAGTAGCATTCCACATCAAAAATTATGTTTATATCATTTACCTACTCGAGGACGAGCAGGAATTAAGCTTGGGGATGCTTGATACGTCTCCAACGTATCTATAATTTTTGATTGCTCCATGCTATATTATCTTTTGTTTTGGACATTATTGGGCTTTATTATCCAATTTTATATTATTTTTGGGATTAACCTACTAACCGGAGGCCCAGCCCAGAATTGCTGTTTTTTGTGCCTATTTTAGGGTTTCGAAGAAAAGGAATATCAAATGGAGTCCAAACGGAATGAAACCTTCGGGAACGTGATTTTTGGAACGAACAAGATCCAGGAGACTTGGACCCTACATCAAGAAACCAACAGGGAGGCCACGAGGTAGGGGGCACGCCTATCCCCCCCCAGGCGCGCCCTCCATCCTCATGGGCCCCCTGTTGCTCCACCGACGTTCTTCTTCCTCCTATATATACCTACATACCCCCAAACGATCAGATACGGAGCCAAATCCCTAATTCCACCGCCGTAATTTCTGTATCCACGAGATCCCATCTTGGGGCCAGTTCCGGAGGTCCACCGGAGGGGGTATCGATCACAGAGGGCTTCTACATCAACACCATAGCCTCTCCGATGAAGTGTGAGTAGTTTACCTTAGACCTTCGGGTCCGTAGATATTAGCTAGATGGCTTCTTCTCTCTTTTAGGATCTCAATACAAAGTTCTCCCCTTCTCTTGTGGAGATCTATTCGATGTAATCTTATTTTGCGGTGTGTTTGTTGAGACCGATGAATTGTGGGTTTATGATCAAGTTTATCTATGAACAATATTTGAATCTTCTCTCAATTCTTTTATGTATGATTGGTTATCTTTGCAAGTCTCTTCGAATTATCAGTTTGGTTTGGCCTACTAGATTGATCTTTCTTGCAATGGGAGAAGTGCTCAGCTTTGGGTTCAATCATGCGGTGTCCTTTCCCAGTAACAGTAGGGGCAGCATGGCATGTATTGTATTGTTGCCATCGAGGATAACAAGATGGGGTTTTCATCATATTGCATGAGTTTATCCCTCTACAACATGTCATCTTGCTTAAGGCATTACTCTGTTCTTATGAACTTAATACTCTAGATGCATGCTGGATAGCGGTCGATGTGTGGAGTAATAGTAGTAGATGCAGGCAGGAGTCGGTCTACTTGTCTCGGACGTGATTTCGATATACATGATCATACCTAGATATTCTCATAACTATGCTAAGTTCTGTCAATTGCTCAACAGTAATTTGTTCACCCATCGTAAAACACTTATGCTCTTGAGAGAAGCCACCAGTTAAACCTATGGCCCCCGGGTCTATCTTCTATCATATTAATCTTCCAATACTTAGTTATTTTCATTGCCTTTTATTTTACTTTGCATCTTTATCATAAAAATACCAAAAATATTATCTTATCATATCTATCAGATCTCACTCTTGTAAGTGACCGTGTAGGGATTGACAACCCCTTATCACATTGGTTGCGAGGATTTATTTGTTTTGTGCAGGTACGAGGGAGTCGCACGTAGCCTCCTACTGGATTTATACCTTGGTTCTCAAAAACTGAGGGAAATACTTACGCTACTTTGCTGCACCACCCTTTCCTCTTCATGGGAAAACCGACGCAAGTGCTCAAGAGGTAGCATGTTTGTTCCAAAAAAGATCCTCGCGAAGGTTTCATTCCATTTGGATTCCGTTTGATATTCCTTTTCTACGTAACACTAAAATAGGCAAAAAACGACAACTGGCACTAGGCCTCCGGTTAATAGGTTAGTTCCAAAAATAATATAAAAGTGCATATTAAAGCCCATTAGACATCCAAAACAGATAATATAATAGCATGGACAATAAAAAAATTATAGATACGTTGGAGACGTATTAGGTGGCTGTTGTACCTGAATGGGTGTGGATCCAATAACAAGTTTAGAGTATTTGTCACACGAGTACCCCACCACTGTCAATTTCAGCACCGAAATGACATTGATTCTTGTTGGACCTTCTTGATCAACTACAAGTAATCTCTCAAGTGCAGGTGTGTCCTCAATGACCATACAATGGTACAAATCTTGTGATGTCTTCCTGCCGTACCAGCAACACACATAAATAGTCCGGAGAGTCATGGAGGTTATGTGGAAGGTACTCAACCCATTGATCGCCTGAAGACGAAGGTACTCGGGTGCAGTATAGCCACGGAGCAGGCACTCCATGTCACTGTTTGAGAGGCAGACCTCGCCGAGCTCGAGGTGCTTCAGTCTTGGTAGAATAAGAGCGGGCGCGTCATTAAGGTGGGGGGATGGCAGTTCCTAAACTTGGCGACGCGTAGCATGGGCGCGAGGCAGAGCGCGGACTTTGTTAGTGAGCGCATACGCCTATCATCAAAAGTGAGCTCCTCGAGCTGATCTAGGGCGGGGGATCGGGACCAGTCATCAAGCTTGGCTCGGTCCTTACCGTTGGAACGAAACTTTCCCATTCTAGGGCCTCTGGCTGGGCCAAAGTGACTGCCGAGGATCTTGGAGAACGCCTCCAAGCTTTTGCGATTTCCATGGCAGAGCTCGTGGGTGTCGATGAGGTCGAGAGGGCTGGAGTTCCATAGGGGGCGCCACCGCCGATAAAGGACAGTTGTCCGTGCCCCATATTTGATTGGGAGGAGGGAGATGATGACTGTCAACATATCATCCAGGAGGCTGCTGATGAAGTCTAGGCCCGCTGGAGTCGCTTGTGGTTCTAGCTTGCCCCGCCTCCGCTTGTTGGTATCCCCGTTATCCACCTTCGGAGTCTCCTTGTCAGCGGCGCTTTCTGATAGAAATGGGAGTACAGGGAATATTTAGTTAAAACAGGGCAATAGAAAAGTGTATTGGTACCTAGAAGTTATTAGGTTGGAATATAGTAAGAAAAGGGAATAACAATTGGTTTCTTAAATACTACACAATTCATTTGATATTGTTGGGTAAGTCAACATGCTGATAGTTGAAAAGAAAACTTACTTCGAACAAGGTCTGGACGGATGATATCATTGGGGAAGTTAGCATATATCTCATGACCAGGCCCTTTTATGTGCAGTGCAATTCTAGTGCCAGCTTTCAGTTCATAGAACTTAGAAATTTCTTTCCAAAAGCCATTGCCAAAATAGGAGTCACCACGTTCATCAAGTCTTACAGTAGCAATGACTATAAATCCATGGTTTGTGTGCAGTATGACATCCCTGCAGTCTTAATTTATGTAAAGGGAAAGATTGTGCACTACAGATTCTGTTGCATAGCAAGGGACGCGCTGCAGAAAATGGTAGGATTGTTAAACAAAATATGGTAACATGCAAATATGGGCCCAAATTGAAAGAACTGTACAACAGTCAAAATCGAAGGACAAAAATCTATAATTATATAGATAGGGTAAACAAGATGTCATGGAAATATGAGAGTAATCAAAAGAACAATACATCATTAATTTGCCTAATATAGAAAGAAGAGGGGAAAATCCCCTTTGACGTATATGGTGCATGTGGCACCTTTTATCCAAATGCAGTAATACTTAGAATATGTTCAGGAAAGTAGGCCATGCCAGCCGATTTAGGGTGAGATTGAACATACCGCGCGCATCCTCAAGTCCTCTGGTACGGTGAGATGGAATATCTATGGAGGCCGCAAGGTCCTGATGTGTCCGCACACTACACACTCTATGAACAGAAGAAAACCCTCAAATCAGCTCGAATAAAAATGAATTCATGCTGATTTCGGCCGGGTGATTAAAGGAGGCAGATGAACTGGGATAAGAGATGAGATAATATCTCATTAAATTAGTTACCTTGTTGTCCACGAGAAAGAACCCTCGGTACGGTAGATTCCCCAACTGAGCGGAGCTGGGTCAACCGCGAGTAGCATCGAGAAAGTTGATGGCGATAGGCGGCGTCAAGCGGAAGTGGCGAAATGCGGTGTGCTTTGCCGGCAGCCTGGTGGCGAAGGCAGATGTCGAGTTAAGTGGTTACTGCCTTGATAGGAGGTGTTATGCATAGACGCGAAGGAGCTTGTGCAGGTGTGAATGCGGACTGAAGGGGGTGGCGGGTGGGGTGAGGGTTTTTGTGACGTGGGGATGGTGAGGGTTTTCTTTTTTGAATTGGGTGGTGAGGGTTTTCTATCCCACAAAGAATTTTGGTGGCGACGGTTTGCTAGAGCCAACCATGTGTGATTGATGCAACAGGCAAAATGAAAGTCATTGCACACGGTTCCAATTTGGGGAACCGTGTGTGATTGACGTACTACCACTGTCCTGGTTTATTGGTCCCCTTTGTAATTTTTACCAAATTTTGACCAAATATTTAACTAAGAAATGTTTATGCATGTCACCAAAAATTATATCATTGAACACTATGCTCAAATACCCATCCAACGATATAATATTTGCTGATCCGCACCAACATTTTGTCAGCTAAACCTTTGGTCAAAATTTAACACATATTACAAAGGGGACCAATAAACCAAGACGGAGGTAGATTCCATCAACCGAACTAATTGCATCCATATCCCACAGTTAGACATAAGTAAACATAGATTAAACATGCTCAGACATAGATAATGAGCGTACACGTACACATGCATAGTTCAACCATAAGTACATAGTTCAACCATCATTAAGCATACTCAAGCGTACATAGTTCGATCCCACATCTCATCTCACATGCCGACACGATCCTAAAGCTTCTGCAGGTACTCGGCATACGCGCCGTGCGCCACCTTGCGAGAATACTTCTGCTTGAAGGAGCCAACGGCCCGTCCTCTTGCAAGCGCCAGAACACTTAGATATGCGCCACAAAGCTTGTGGTTGCAAAATGGGCATCGATAGCCGCCGTTCCAGGTCCTAATACAGCTGTTATGCTTTCCCGCATAAAGCTCCCTCAGGATTTGCCTCTTGTACCTCCTCTGGCCATCTTCATCCATGTTGTCCACATTGTCAGACAACACCTATACAAATAGTAAAAAATGGCATCAAATCAATGTGTACATGCCTTGAAGTAGGATTAGGAATTTATGACTATTTATTTATACATATCTAGAGATTATGGTTTGATTTTTAAGCATAGTCGTCTATGTACAGGCAAATCTTGAAGGAAATAATGGCACAAACATATGTAGGTCATTCAAAATCAATTGTCAAGTACTGGCTAGGAATTATTAGCACGAACACTAACCCTAGTCGGATTACTAGCAGAAATCATTTGCACAGATGAAACAACTAATCACTTATCACTTGTACCATTCAAACAATCAATACACTACATGGATCTGACGAAACTTACTCAGATTTCATGGATTGGGAGAACATAACCATAGGATTTCTATTCCAAAAAGGGGGAGGCAGGAGTAACCAGAGAAACCCTATGATCTATTTGACCGATAAATGGGTATAGATGACTAACCAGCTGTCCGTCCTCGTTGGAGTCGTCGCCGGGGTCATCACAAGAGTCGGTGTGGAATTCTGCTTCCGGCTGTGGAAGCTCGACGCCGTCAATGATGTCAGGGTGCAGAGATAACTCGTCGGTGGTAACGGCAACCTCTATATCCATCTCCACGCCATGCTCCGGTGCTTTAGCAGCGCCGGCTTCACCACTCCCTCCGATGGTGCGCTTTAGCGTCATCCTCATACTCTAACGGCTTTGAGGACTGAGCGCAGCATCGAAGATGCAAGCGGAGAGAGAGGCTTGTGTGTGTGGCGAGGATGGGGGGTGCGGCCGCTCTGGCGCACCATTAATATGGAGTAGTGGGAGAGAGGCAGGGGTGGTCAAACCGATGGCTTGCCACCCAGTGAGCGTGCACATCGGACTGCTGGCATGCCTACCAAAGTTTCACACAACTACTCGCACGCCTCCTGGTAACACTACGCAATGAGCACACACCCGTCAATTCACACACATACACGCACGCCTCCCGGTCTGCCTGCAAGGCAGACTGATCGCATGCGTCCCGTCAACTCACGCCCACTCTCAGGGCACATGGGTCGTGCGGCGGCATGTGTATTGTTTTTCTATTTGGATGATCAATGCTTCCGCTTTATTGCTTAACTGAAGCATGGCACATATGCATTGTTGGTCTAATGCTCATGGTTCGAATAAATAATCCGTTTGGGATATTGGTTCCCAATTATTTACAATCTCCCGTTTGTAATTAGATAAAGATTACATCAAAACTGGTCTCAAATTTCACAAAAAAGTATAATGCCACTTTGTATTGGTGTCCATATGACAACACGATAAGTTTCATGAACTTCAAATAAGTTTTGGATGTACTAGAATTTAAAAATCAAGATTCTCAATGTTTGAAATTTGTTACACGGGGAGTAAACATGCACCCAGTCAGACACATGTGTTTTTGCAATCCATTTAGGTGCACAGTCACGTGTGCATGTAGTTCAAATGTGATTTTTGCACATTATACCCGTAGAAAATCAATCAATTAATGTACTAAAATGTCTTAATGATCTCTATTTTTTCGAAATTAAAATGTCCCTCCTTTGTTAACATATGTTCACCATAGGATTATTAATTTAACATGCATCGTAGTTGCGGTAGATTCGCGGTGTGTGTGTGGGTGTGTGCGTCTGGGGGTGGCGGGTGGCCCGCAGTACACTACGAGTTGTGAGCCACCATGTGGGTTGGCCGTTTTGTTAGGCAGGCCGGTGCCACATCAGGGTCATGAATTCGTTATTTAAAACATTACACAACCCTTTCATACATACATGTTTTGGCCACATGTAGTCGATGCTTGTCCTACACGACACTCAATACTCGCGTGTGACTCTTTCTCTGGGCCCGCGAGGTCGTCTTCCATCACTTTGACGAAAAATTGGCAGCAAGGTTAATTTGACCAGCAAGGTAGAATCTTTTTTGTTTGTGTTATGGTGGTATATAGTACGTGTCGAAGTGGTGGGAGAGGACTAGCATATATACTATACGTACGCGTCTGTGAACAAGTACACCTCACTCAGTGTCGGGACTTTTCGGTTTCCGAGGCACGTTCCACATCAAAATTGTGAAATTGGCTATTCAAACATCACACAACACCTCTTTGGGCCACATGCATGCACACGGTGGTTATCCTAGCAAGGAAACTCACCTGTGATGCTTCCATCTGTGGGCCCACAAGGCTATCGTCGATGCATGAATGCATCACATTGACCTACATTGGGAGAGGTTAATAATTCACCATTGATGAGGATTCTTTTTGGGTTGTACGTACTATGGTAAGAGCATATAGTATGCGTCGAAGAGGGTGGAAGGGGACCATCATATGTAGTATGCTTCATGAACCTCGCTCTGTGTGGGTGCATGGTTTATGGTTTTTGAGGCATGTGGCACATAAGAATTGTGCATTTTGGGTATTCAACATATATATGTTTAGCCCACATGCAAAGCAATGGTGGTTTTCCTCTCGCACCCACTTAAGTGATTATCAGTGATATCGATGATTTCCATCTGTGGGCCCGCTTGGTCCATCACTACTTTGTGCCTGAGAACGAGAGAAGTTAATTTCACTTAGGAAGGGATTTTTTGCTTGTAATACGATATATATATATAGGTCATGCTCTGGGATGATATGCATGATACAGTTCAGCGCTTGATCAGCGTATGCATAAATCCCTCCCATCAAGTCGAAGTGGCTAGTACAACGACACGTCATGAACCGATCTTGCTCTGTGTGTGGAGTGTACGATTTTCGGCGCACGTGCCACATCAATGTTGTGAAATGGTATTCAAACATGCATGCGTGCATCACCTCCATACATATGCATGTATTGGTTGCCTTCGAACAATACACTCCCTCGTGTGGTTATCGGCAACCGGCCTATATATTCATGGGCCCGCGTGGACATCCATGATCACCTTGACCGACAACAAGATAGGTTACCATGGCGGATTCTTCATTTGGTTCGTGTTATCGTAGTATAGGTCATGGTGAGATTCAGACCTAATTAAGTTTTAGCCCATATACTATGCACGCATGCATGCATGAATCCCCGTCGTTGGCTTGAAGTGTGGTGTAACATACATATGCATCGTCAAGCTAACCCTCACTCGGTTTGGAGATTTCTAGTTCGAAATCATGGTGCCACATCAAAGTTGTTCCATTGTGTACTCAAAAACACACCTCTCCATACATATGTTTGGGCCACACGCATGTAGTGGTTGTATTCGGGGACTAGCTACTTGCGTGATTATTGGCGAGCTAGCCCATCTCCGGGGTCGCATGGACGACCATCACTTTAACCAACAACAAGAGAGAGGTTGTATGACCAAGGTGGATTATTCTTGGTCCATTTTACGATCCATCTTGGTGAGATATGCCTCTCTGGACCGCCGACTGAAAGTGTGTGTGTGGGGGGGGCTGCTACTTGGCACTTTGCTAGGTGAACCTCGGTTGGGGGGCATACATTCATAGCTTAGGATTCCCTTCATGCCGACACGAGGGGGGCTGCTATCGACTTCACACTTTGCTAGGTGAACCTCGGTTGAGGGGGGGGGCATGCAATCATAGCATAGGATTCCCTTTGTCCCGACACGAGGGAGGGGGGTGCTAGCTACTTCACACTTTTCTAGGTGAACCTCGGTTGGGGGGGAGGGTGCATGCATTCATATCTTAGGATTCCCTTCGTGCCGACATGAGGGGGGGGGGGCAAGCAATACCGTGCACTTTGCGACATAGGTGCCACATCGAAGTTGCATTTGGTATTTGAAAATCAATTCACCCTTTTCAGGCATAAATTTGGTCCACATGCAAGTTTGTTCGTGTTCTGACCCTCTCCCACGTCCTTTTTCGCCAAATTTATGAACATTAGACTAGTCAGATGATGCAACAGACACGGTTCACTCAAACTAACCAGGTGCATTTGGCTCCACGAGGCTTCCCCTCTCAAAAATATCTACCCACCTGCAGCTTTTTCTGTTTGATAACACACGGTCATTTGTTTCGACCGTGTGTGATGTTTCTTGTTCCTAATCCCACTGGCATCCCTCGAAAATATATGCCCGCCTCGAGGGTTCCTGTTTCATAACACACGGTTGTTATCTCTGGACCGTGTGTGATGCACGATCATCAAAATTTTCAATAGCCCCGGCATTTCACCCCCGCGTTTGACTCCCGCGTCGTAAAATTTTAAATACATGTGTCATTTCCTCAAACACACCCCCTACACACACACCAAAACCTCCTCGGGCGTGCGTGCACACACACCCCCTCCCTCGCTCAAAACCCTAGCAATGTCCCCGCCGCCGCCGCAAGGCCTCCATTGTCAATATCTGCCGTTTTGCCCGTGCAGCTTACCCACCGATCTCCATACCCAGGCCGCCCTGAGTTTCTTAGATGAAGCCTGCCAAAAGCCCCCTTTCCCACAGATCCCCATCCCTGTCCCCCACTCCAGAGCATCGTAGCCTAAGCCCGGCTACCCTTCCTGTGGAGCTCGGGGAGCGACTGACCCAAAAGAGGTGTATCGCGGTCTCTTCGCCCGACGTCGCCGAGGAAGTTGCCGACCATTACTGGCTATGTCACAGGTTAAGTGGCCAACCCCCAACCCCTTGGGTTCAACCGCCGTTGATCTCATCCATGGCCCCGCCGCTGATCTCCTCTGGCTCCCTGTCAAGAATTTGCCATCCAACATCGCCGTCGGGCTCCTTTTGTCATTTCTGAAGGACACATTCTGTGACGCTGGCTTGGGATCCACAGCTTCCAAGTCAGACCTCATCGACGGCGACCACGAGGAGGGCACCCTCTCTGGCTCTTCCAAGGGGAAAGAGCCCATCCGCTCTTCCAAGGGGAAAGCGCCCGTCTGCGACATCAGGGATGGCACCCTACAGCCATGCTCTTCCAAGGGGAAGGACCCATATGTGACAACATGGAGCGCATCCAAGGCCCGTGCTCTTCCAGCGGGAACGAGCCCATCTGTGAAAAGTGAGGAAGCCCATGATTTGTTTTGTCGTGCCTCTTCACAGGGGGAAACCCATGTTTTCTTTTGTCGAGTTCCTTTTGTAGTGTAGTGAGAATATGTCCAGTTTTAATTGCTATATCTGGTTGTTTGCAGTATGCCTTGTTTATTTCAGTTGTTCATAATATGATGCTCTATATGTGCAATTATTTACTGTGCAGTACATTTCATCAATCCAGTTTTAAACATACCGATAGGAATGCATATATTTGCTTGTTGTTAAGCCTGTTATAGCTGGTTGGGGTGGATGAACAGGACCCCGTGGAGGGCTGGATGAATAGGACCCCATGGAGGGCTGGTTGAACAGTAGCCAGTGGAGGGCTAGATGAACAGTAGCCCGTGGAGGGATGGTTGAACAGGACCTCATGGAGAGGGTTGGATGAACATTAGCTAGTGGAGGAGGGGTGGAGGCTGGATGAATAGGAGCCAGTGGATGAACAGTCGCAGGTGGAGGCTGGAGGAGGTTGATGGTGGATGAACAGTAGCCCGTGGAGGTAGTCGACAGTGGAGATGAACAGTATCCCGTGAGTCCCATTTTGCGGTACGCCACACCCCTCGCGATGAACAAGACCCTCGTTTCGACCGTAGCGCTCGAACACAAGTCCGTTTCCTCCGTTTCGCGGTACGCCACACCCCTCCCAATCAACATGACCCCATTTCGACGGTAGGAGGTCCAAGAGAAGTCGGTTTCCTCCATTTTGCGGTACACCAGACCCCTCCCGATGAACAGGATCCTGTTTCGACCGTGGCCGGTCGAACACAAGGCCGTTTCCTCCGTTCTGTGGTACGCTAGGCCTCGTTTCGATCGGCTGTTCCGTCCAACTCAGTTGGCTCCCGATGAATACGATGACGCAGTTTCTCTGTTCCGACCCAACCATGTACATGAACCCTGGCCATACATATGCGCGAGTAGGCGTCCGAGACCCCGCCCGTTTGTACGTACGTGGCCGTATTTACTTTCTTGCACCCTGGCTGTACGTACGTGTACATGCTACGTCTGCGCCTCTACTACGACACGTGCGCGCCTATACTACGACACGTGCCCTTCCATACATGGCCATTGTTCATCCCTGCAGCCCGCAAACAGACCGATCGAATATACGTACACATTCGTGACCAGAATGTCAACGCTACATACGTTTCGACCAGGTGGGTCCCGACTGTTAGGAACTTCCTTGTGTGCAAAGATGTAGCTGGTGGATCCCAGCAGTCATGGGGGAAACATTTTTTGTGAAATACGGTGGCCCATCCGATGGGTCCCTGCTGTCAGGTGGAGGAATCATTATTTTGCACGTAATAAGGAGGCATTTCCTTGTGTGCGGCTATGGACCCAGCTGTCAGCCTCTCCATGTACAGTCCACTTCTGATGGATGTCGTTCACTGACCACGTTGACCACGCCGCGCTGAGAGCACTAGGATGGTGGACTACGGCGAGGCCTAAGAAGGGGACAACGCGAAGCTGGGGAAGACGCGGCAGTGGATGCCCACGCAGAGAGGAGTATGAGGGTTCACTGGTTCGACTGCGGTGTGAGCCTGCCGTCGCCACAGAATAATAGGGGGTGTGGGTGAGTAGAGGGATGGCCTGGCCAGCAGTAGGAGTAGTAGGGGGCGGTGAGACCTCCACGGCAGAATAGCCAGCCACCGGAGGCAGGAGCAGGCGGAACGACCGACGCTGGTTTGGGAGGCTGGAGCATGAGGATCAGAGGTTGAAGAAGCACTATGGCCATTGGATGGCATCGTACGGTCACCAGAGCTAAAATCGTTCATATTGACTAAGTTGATAAAGCCCTCCATCCCCGTCATCTTAGTAGGCCCACAAGTCAGCCTCCCACTATGGTGGGTCCCAGCTAGCAGGGGGAGTATTCATTCTTTTTGTCCATAATAAGGAGGCACTTCCTTGCGTGCGAAGATATAGCTGGTGGGTCCGAGCTGACAGCGGGGGGAATATTTTTTCACGAAATACAAAGGCCCTTCCAGTGGGTCCCAGCTGTCAGGTGGAGGGATCATTATTTTGCGTGTAATAAGGAGGCATTTCCTTGTGTGGGTCCCTACTGTCAGCCTCTTCCAATGGCTGTTGTTTGTTGACCTCACCACATTGAGAGCACAAATACAGCGGACAAGGGCGAAGCCCAGGAAGGGAATGACCCGGAGCCGGCAAAGCCCCGACAGCAGATGCCCACGCTGAGGGGATTACGAGCGGTGACTGGTCGGCTGCGGGTTGGGTAGAGGGATGGCCTGGCGGCAGCAAAGCCGGCCACAGGAGGAGGGAGTTGGTAGTCCCGCCGACACTGGTTTGGGCGGCTGGAGCAAGAAGATCAGAGATTGAAGAAGCACAGCGGCCATTGGATGGACATCCAATAGTCACTGCTCTGTGTTGACTAAGTTGACAAAGCCTTACGTATGCATCAAAAAAAATTAGGAGAGCGTCATCGTCAACCTAGTAGGCCTAGAAGTTAGCCTCCAAATCTGTGGAAAATAGCATACGACCCATTTGCTAATTCGTAGGGATATTTGAAGCCCATAATCTTTTTATTAGCATTACAGACCATATATTCTAGGCACTGCTAAAAAATTCAACGAAATTTTGCCTATTTCGGTGTCGTCCGAACTATTTTAATCACGAAATTTCAAGACACGTTAAAAATAATTTTTAAAAGTTATATCAAAATAAAATTCAAAAAACAATTCTCCGCAAAAAATGAATGAAACTTAAAATCTTAACTAGCAAGATGCACGTGCGTTGCACGGAACATGAAGATGCATTTGTATGAGTAGTTTATCTTGTGGGAGAAAAGGATGAATGAGGGAAGGCCGTATCTGCAAATGTGGAGAGGAGTGCGGTTAAATTTTCATAGTTTCCTACCTATCCGCTAGATATAGATCAAACAGCCTATATTGCAGGCACACCATCATCGCCAACTCTGTTTTTTATAAGAGTAGAGAGTAGAGAAATCCAGAAAAATGATATTTTAATGTAATTTACGGTTGGCTTTGGTTTAAAAATTTACAGCCCATTTCTTACAACTTATAGCCCATTTTCTAGGGAAGCCCATTTCATACAACTTACATCCCTCCTCATCTTGAAAGATTTGCAGCCCAGCAGGGCTGAGAAAAGCAAGTAAGCATTGGTTTTGGTATTCTCCAAAAAAATAACTGGGCTAGCCATTTTCAGAAAGGAAAAAAGATATAAACTGGGCTCGTCATGTGCTTACATAAATGCGTAAGCATGGGCTAGACGTGCCACAACCCCCGCACAGGGCGCAGTTGAGCTCCGTCTCTAAAACTAAAAAACAACTGGGCGAACTGCTGGGTCCCTGGTGTTATCCGCTTGTTGTGTAATTTTCTCGTTTATTGACTACATTGAAAATGGCGTGCGACCTAGTTGTCAAAAAATTAGGAGGAAGTATTTTTTTGGCTTGTAATAACGAGGCACCTGTTGTGTAATGCAATGACCCTGGTGGGTCCCTACTATCATCCTCTCCACGTACACTCATCTCTTGATTCCTCTTGGTTGTTGACCATGTTGACAACGGCAGACGGTGGCGGGCACAGCGAGCAAACCAAGGCGGAAAACGACGGTGAGGCCTCGGACGGGAATGAACATCAGCCGTGGAAGATGCGACAGTTTAGTGGCAGGTGGAGGCGAGTACGAAGGGAACAACATGCAACTCAAGCTTATAAACGGTACAAAAAGCCCAAGGATTAATTGTTCATTAAATTTAGACAAAACCCAGATTTAACATGGCAGTAACATCTAACCCAACCACTCTTTTTCGCAGTCACAAACAAATGGATTGGTCTGATCCATAAAATCAACATCCCGTGCAAAAAAATTATTTCAGGATAACTACAATTTGTTGTAAATAGAAGACGGGCACGTTTAGAAGCCCATTTGTCCACCTGAAACTTCCTTTTTTGCTGTTCAACGTGTCCTTCCACGAGAAATCTCTTGGTGTGAAACTTAAGCCTCATGGACAATAGTAACCTCGCATTCAACAGGAAGAATGTGACAAAGCTTCTGTTTGCCTGGTTGGATGCATATCCTTCCATCGTTATTGTCCTCAAACGAATGTCATGAGAACTGAGAAAATCCTGGTGCTTATTACGCCACGGATTGGTTATAAGTTTTTCTCCATGTGGTTGTAGTGCCTAAGTAGACATGAAGATTTGAAAATAGTTAAGGTCTGAAAAAAGAGTATGTCGAAAGAGCAATAGCTGAATGGTTAATTCTAGTACAATATAAACGGTCTTTCAATGTGCATGAAATCATCACCTTTATATATAAATTCTCCTAAGACTGAAAGCATCGCAACAAACGAATAATTATGTTCAGATCATAACTAAACATTCCGATATATAAGATCTTAACAGAAACCAGCAACATTGATAGGCTATCCATGGACGAACTCTTCATTAAGCATATAACATAATATTAGTACCCAATGTGTACTCCAAGATGATATAAAACTTATGCGCACAAATGAAAAATGCAGTTTATGATTACAAATGTGTAGATGATAATATACGGTACCTGAAAAGGTGAGGAGCCAAACACCAACTTCTTGTGATCATTAAACTGATCATGAATTACACCCAAGGTCTCTAGTTTGGGCGCAGAGACGATAGTTATTTGCCAAGGTTTATAACAATAATGAAGGAGCAACCTTTGAAGTGAAGGGGCATCTTCGATAATGAGCTGTTGTCCTTGAAAACAAATTCCAATGCTTTTAAGGTGAGGCGACTTTATTTGGAGACAACTGATAGGGATTTCTACTCCCAAAACAATCGGCAAGCACTCCAGGGCAGGGCAACTCGAGTGGATTATGCTGTGTAGTGAGGCCTTTGACAGATAAACCTCCATAAGCGAAAGTTTTTTTAGTTGAGGGAGTCGAAGCATTTGTGCGAGATCGTCTAGTAGATGGCACTGGCGAAGGTGGCGGTGTGGAGAGAGGAGTAAAACCACGAGATGGACAACGGTGGTGTGGGCACAAATTCTTGGTGTTCGGTTTGTGGTATGAAACTTTCGTCGTAATGGTATAACTCAAACTACTGGAGTTTTTCGAATTCAGGGGATGTCAGCCAAGTGTCCACCCTGCCAGGTATGGACAGAAGGTAGCGTGTCGGGATGTAGAGGCGTCGAACGAGGCCCTGCTGGTGAGAGGAGACGATGGCTCTGAGGAGATCAAATTCAGGACGGACAGAAATCTAATGACAGTCGAGATGGAGGGGCGCAGTGCGCCATATCAGGCGACACCGAGTTGAGAGGACTTGTGTGCGGCAGCAAACCTTGGTGGGGATAAGCGAGATGATCTCCCCAAGGATCTCATCCGGGAGATCGCTGATGCGGTCCACCGAAGATTCTATGGGTTCCTCAAATCCGGGTTGGGGGGCTCGCCGCTTCTCCCCGTGCTGCTGGGTGTGGGATCTACAACCACATCGCTACTGGTGGGAGCCTCATCTTCTTGGCGCTGGGGCCAGCCGACTCCATTTTCCTTGCGGGCATCGCACCGAGCTCACGGGTTTGAGCAGAGTAGCCACAAACGAGCCTATTGGCAATGCGAGTGGGGAAGAAGGAGGGCTGGGGTTTTCTGTAGGAGTGGAAGAAGAGGAGCGGGTGTTTTCTGTACGAGTGAGGAAGAAGGTGAGCGGGGGTTTTCTGTACTAGTGAGGAAGATGGGGAGCAACGGAAGCGGGAGAGTCCATCGAGCTGCAGTATAAGTGGAAGCGAGGAGGAAGGAGGGTTTTTCTGGGATCACCCCCTCTTCAAGAAATATGGGCTTCTCCTCACAAAAAAAACAAAATGGGCTTTAAGGTGGATAGGATTTTGTATCAGCCCAGTCGGTTTCCCGTGTTTCGTACTGGAAGGCCTGAACACTAGAGGCAGCCCATTAGAGACACTCTCTAGCTCTCCAACTTATTTCCCATTCGAAAGAAAATAAGAGACTTGAAAATGAGACTCTCCAGCTCTTCAACTTGAAAAAAGTTATAGCTCCTTTTCGGGCCGGCTTGGCATCCACCAAATTAGAGGATGATGTACTACATGCAGACACTCACACTGGTCATAGCACGGCAAAATGAGGGGTCAAATAACATGCCCACAATATACATAGATTAACAGGGATTGCGGGGGATTAAATCATGTACAAGCCAAACTCCCCTCCATTGCTCTCCAAACCCCTTGGGAGGAGGTTGAACCGAACAAGGCCTAAGACTAACCACAGTGGGAGTAACATAGCGCACTCTAAGAAAAGTTTGTTTGTGTGGCATGTAGTTAATGAGGAGAGAGATGTTTAGAGTAACATGATATGTTACTCTAGCATAGCGCTTCCCGAGAAAGAATGAGGCTGCAAGCTAATAAATGAAGCAATCTATGACACTAGTACTACGTTACTTTGCACTATGGAATAGTAACTTAGACTAGTGTCATATGCATGACACTAGTACTATAAGTTACTCCCCACTATGACCAGCCTTAGGCCTCTCCCAGTGCTCCACTATGTATAGTTGCTAAGCCTGCCATGTAGGCATAAAATATGATGTGGCAAGTTAATTAAGAAGCGAGAGACTAGTTTGGTGACCCCAGGAAGAAACGGTGCTAAGCGTGTGTACCTAGGTGGAAAGACAAATTTGAGTTTATAGCTAATTAAACGAAGCAAGCTTAGCAACAACAAACTAAGCACCTATGCCTTGGAGACTTGAGTTGCTAAGCCATTTAATGCACTTAGCACCTTATCTAAGCGGATTTGCATTGGAAGAGGTCTTAATTCCATACGGTATCATGATATGATACTCAACCCTCTCTTTCTTCATTTAATTCTACGCCACCTCATCAAATTTGCCTACTAGTAGTTGGCATGCATGATACTACTTATCCCATTACAACCAGCCTAGTAGAATTAGAATACCTAATCTAAATGGTCGCCGCCCGATCTCTTTGTCCTCCTCCAGCATCTGGAAGAAGAAGAATCGTGCAAGACACCGGCTGTATTCGCCGGCGTCACCTCGGCGGTGGCCTTCATGGGATACAATTGGCAGTGGCCTCCCGTGTTCTACTTCTCCTCGATGATGGCGGCAGGCGGGGACGTGATGCCCATCTCCTCAGCGACATCCAGGTAGCCGCGTCACCTCATCAACATCCACGCCAGCTTCTTTCTCTGCCTGCATGTCGTGGCTACGTGCACGTCGACGGGGGATGCCACGGTTGCAGAAACTGGAGGCGCTATACGACGCGGCGGCGTCGAGGGCAGCGGCGACGCCTATGCCGCTGTGCTCCCCGACAAGCCGGCGTGGAACAAGTAGGCACTCTTCCTCGAGCTGTATTGGAGAGGCCAGCTGCGGAACCACGCGCTGGCTTAGTGCGGCAACTGCCTCCGATGTCCTAGGCGAGGTAGGTGGAGAAGCGATCTCCCTCGTTCACAACTGCCGGGCTCGGCAGGCCACCCAGACGGATTTTTTGCTGGAGAACTACTCTTTTTCCTGCTCGTCAGATGCCGCCGAAAGAGTGGACAAAATGGTGGAAGGAGGAGCTTGGCCGGCGTCCTGCTCCTGAACGGATGTGTGTGGCAAGAGTTGGTTTCTTGCATTCCACGCGGGTTTAAATGTAGGTATGTGAATGTGGCGAGGAGACGGGTACAGCTGGGAGTGCAGCGGGCTGTGCCCTAGGCTAATGTGCCGCTTCAAATGGCGGATGCAGTGAGATGTCGTGTCTGCCCTGACCCCCTTGATCGTGGACCTTGACGGTGTATGTCACCTTGTGTGCAGATCTAAGATGCCACATGTACCAGATGAATGACTCCAAGTTCGACCACCGTGATGCTAGCACTTCAAAAAAAGACATCCGTGACATTTTGGGCTGAATGAAAAAAATTTATGGAATACTTATGACACTTCTATGACAATAATTGTGACAAAACCCGGTATCATCATAGATGTGGTGGGCTCCTACTTCTATGACAAAAAATCATGATAGAAAATGGGCTTTTCGTCTTGGGCGGGCCGGAGACACAGCTGCATGACATTCTTTGGGCCGTCGCTGACGGAAAAAAACCGTGGTAGAAGCGAGGGTGAGGAAAATATCGGGGTGTTCCTGGTTACGGTGGGTCGTCGGGGCCGAGCGATTCGCATTTCTCTCATACATGCATGCACGTGGGTGCGAGGAGTTGGGCTCTAACTGAACCCGAGTGAGGCGTTGGGCTCTAACTGAACCCGAGCGATTGCACTGCAGGCTACGCATTACTGAACCTGAGCGATCGATCGATGGCTGTTAACTGAACCCGATCGAGCGATTCCTTCGCTACTGCTACTAACTGAAGCTGATCGATGCTGCCTCTAGATGAACAGTGAGCGTTGCTGGGGGTTTGGATGAACAGTTCCCGGTGGGGGTGGATGAACAGGACACCGTGGTGTTGCCTCTGGATGTACAGGACCCTGATCGATCGAGCCGGTTGGGGCTGGATGAACAGGACCCAGTGGAGGGCAGGATGAACAGGACCACCCCTTGGAGGGCTGGATGAACAGTAGATGGTGGAGGGCTGGACGAACAGTAGCCCGTGGAGGGGTGGTTGAACAGGAGCCCGTGGAGAGGGCTGGTTGAATAGTAGCCGGTGTAGTAGCACACGGTGGAGGCTGGATGAACAAGAGCCCGTGGATGAACAGTCGCAGGTGGAGGCTGGAGGAGGTCGACGGTGGATGAACAGTAACCCGTGGAGGCTGGAAGGGGTCGATGGTGGAGATGAACAGTATCCTGTGGAGTCCTGTTTTGCGGTACGACACAACCCTCCTGATGAAACGGACCCCCGTTTCGACCGTAGCGCTCAAACACAAGTCCGTTTCCTCCGTTTTGCGGTACGCCACACCCCTCCCGATCAACAGGACCGACATTTCGACCATAGGAGGTCCGTTTCCTCCGTTTTGTGGTACGCCAGACCCCTCCCGATGAACAGGATCCCATTTCGACCGTGGCCGGTCGAACACAAGGCCATTTCCTCCATTCAGCGGTACTGCATGCCTCGTTTCCATCGGCTGTTCTGTCCAAGCCCTCCTGATGAACACAACAACGCATTCCATTCTGACTCAGCCGGTTGGCTCCCCATGAACACGATGACGACGCTGTTTCTCCGTTCCGACCCAACCATGTACACGAGCCCTGGCCGTACGCATGCGCGAGTAGGCGTTTGAGACCCTGCCCGTATGTACGTTGTCGGTGTCAAAACCGGCGGATCTCGGGTAGGGGGTCCCGAACTGTGCATCTAAGGCGGATGGTAACAGGAGGCAGGGGACACGATGTTTACCCAGGTCCGGGCCCTCTTGATGGAGGTAATACCCTATGTCCTGCTTGATTGTTCTTGATGATATGAGTATTACAAGAGTTGATCTACCACGAGATCAGAGAGGCTAAACCCTAGAAGCTAGCCTATGGTATGATTGTCTGTTGTCCTTCGGACTAAAACCCTCCGATTTATATAGACATCGGAGGGGGCTAGGGTTACACAAGGTCGGTTACAAAGGAGGAGATATACGTATCTGTATTGCCTAGCTTGCCTTCCACGCCAAGTAGAGTCCCATCTGGACATGGGACGAAGTCTTCAATCTCGTATCTTCATAGTCTAACCGTCCGGACAAAGGATATAGTCCGGCTGTCCAGAGACCCCCTAATCCAGGACCCTCAGTAGCCCCTGAACCAGGCTTCAATGATGATGAGTCTGGCGTGCAGTATTGTGTTCGGCATTGGAAGGCGGGTTCCTACTCCGAATACACCATGGAAGAGTTTGAATACAAGGATAGTGTTCGGCCCTGCAAAATAAGTTCCACATACTACTGTAGAAAGAATAATATTTCCACAAATCTAATCTGCTATCACGTTTTGACAGCATGACATCACGCCATGGCCCGGTCATTATTTGAACCGTTTTCCTCAACCATCTCCGCACATAACGCGAGGCGGTTTTCTTGACATGTCTTGTCAAAGCAGAGATCGTGTCCCCCTTATCATGGGATTCTCATCAATATAGAAGTGGGTAACCCAACCGTGCCTGTTTGTATGACTCCTAGATCTTAGGCAAGTCCCAAACGGCCATGAGGAGGACGCCTGATATTCACCCTCGTTATAAAGGGGACGAGGCTCTTCCTTTTTCCCTCCTGTGCTCAATCGAATCCTTCCCCTGCCTCGAGTTCTAACACCCAAAGCTCAGTTCAGGTGCTTCGAACCTTAAGCTATGTCCGGATCCAACCTTCAAGGTCGGTGGATGCCTTCCTCCGTCACAGAGGAGGACATCAAGGAGTTGAGAGAGGCCAGATATCTGACCGCCGAAATTTCACATAGGCTGCCTACTCGAGGGCAGGTCGTCCCTACTCCCGAACCCAATGAGAGCGTCGTGTTCATCTCCCACTTCCTCCGACGACTAGGCCTCGCTCTGGATCCCTTTGTTAGGGGTCTTATGTTCTATTATGGGCTGGATTTTCATGATCTGGCCCCGAATTCCCTTCTTCACATCTCGTCATTTATTATCGTATGTGAGGCCTTCCTCCGTATTACCCCTCACTTCGGCATGTGGCTCAAGACCTTCGATGTGAAGCCGAAGATGATCGAGGGGCGGCACGCAGCATGCGGAGGTGCTTTAATAAGAAAAATCGCTGACGCTCCATGGCCGGAGGGTTCCTTCCCACAGGTGTCCGGATTGTGGCAGCGGGAGTGGTTTTATATCACAGCTCCCTGAAGTGCCAAGTGGGGTAGCTGTCCCCACCTTTCGCTCGGGCCCCCCACTGAAACTGATGTCATGGATCAGCAGGGGCTGAGCTGGGGTAGAGCAACGGACGTGCCAATACTGCAGAGCCGTATCCGAGATCTCTTTAAGAGAGATTTCAGTCTGGTTATGGTAATGCAAGTTATGCTAGTTCGTCGAGTCCATCCTTGCAAACGTCGGCCCCTCCGCATGTGGGAATTCAACCGGGAAGGACCGCGAGCTATTCAGCATTTCCTCGGCATGACGCTCGAAGAGATGTACAAATTATTCGTCGGACCCAAATAGAGTGTCCAGACACCACCGAGGACGTGGGTCTGAGCTGCAACCGCCCCGCTGCCCAAGTAAGTAATCCCATGTCGAACCTACTGCCCTTTTATTCATCATGGCATCATTCTAAAGAGCCACCCTTTGACCAGGACTAGATAACAAAGGTGATGATGATCAGGTGTTCGGCCCCCCTTCCTAAGGGTTTGGACAATCCGGTACTGGACAAGATGCTCGAGCCTGCGCCTTATTGAGTGCCCTCAAAGGAAGATGATGGGGGGAATAGAGAGGGCAAAAGCGGGCCTCACTCGTTACTTATTCCAGCCGGGGGAATGAGCACCTCCGCGAGGGAGGACAACTTAAAGTGCAACTATACCTGGGTGGTTTTGGTAATTCCTAACAACATATAGCTCATTGAACTAACATTTTCCAAGATTAATATTTCAGGAAAAGCTCAATGAATGGCATGTCATGGATGAGGAAAGTGGACCCCTCAAAATACTAAGGACTAAAAGATTGGCTCTAGATCAAAGCTCAAGACTCTACATTTTATTTTTTAGTGATCCAAGATCACATTGAGTCTATAGGAAAAGCCAATACTATCAAGGAGGGATGAGGTGTTGCTTGATGAGGTTCTTTCTTCATAGTGCTTAGTGATATGCTCCAAAACCCTCAACTACCTTCCCACATCCACATATGACCTAAACCAAAAGTCAAACTCGGCCCCACCGATTCTTTCTATCTGACGCAACCGAGTTCAGATGTCATAGCCACTGCCACAAACCCTAGGCAAATCGGTCTCACCGATAGGGATCTCGGTCACACCAAGATGGGGTTGTAATCCCTCTATTTCCCTTCGTAACATTTTGGTCCTACCGAGATGAGCGATCGGTCCCACTGAGATTGCAATGCAAACTCTCTATTTCCATTTTGTAACATTTCAGTCCCACCAAAATGAGCAAATCGGTCCCACCGAGTTTACCTGACCAACTCTCAGGATTAGCTTATTACCAAAATCGGTCCCACCGAGTTTGTGTAATCGGTCACACCGAGATTACGTTATGCCCTAACCCTAACCATATCGGTCCTACCGAGTTGCACCTCAGTCCCACCGAAAATCCTAACGGTCACTGGGTTTGCTAAATCGGTCCGACTGAGTTTCTCAATTCGGTCTCACCGAGATTGGTAAATTGTGTGTAACGGTTAGTTTTTGTGTGGAGGCTATATATACCCCTCCACCCACTCTTCATTCGTGGAGAGAGCCATCAGAATATACCTACACTTCCAATACACATTTTCTGAGAGAGAACCACCTACTCATGTGTTGACGCCAAGATATTCCATTCCCACCATATGAATGTTGATCTCTGGCCTTCCCCAAGTTGCTTTCCACTCAAATCTTCTTTCCACCAAATCCATATCCTGTGAGAGAGAGTTGAGTGTTGGGGAGACTATCATTTGAAGCACAAGAGCAAGGAGTTCATCATCAACACACCATTTGTTACTTCTTGGAGAGTGGTGTCTCCTAGATTGGCTAGGTGTCACTTGGGATCCTCCGACAAGATTGTGGAGTTGAACCAAGGAGTTTGTAAGGGCAAGGAGATCGCCTACTTCGTGAAGATCTACCGCTAGTGAGGCAAGTCCTTCGTGGGCGATGGCCATGATGGGATAGACAAGGTTGCTTCTTCGTGGACCCTTTGTGGATGGAGCCCTCCGTGGACTCATGCAACCGTTACCCTTCATGGGTTGAAGTCTCCATCAACGTGGATGTACGATAGCACCACCTATCGGAACCACGACAAAAACATCCGTGTCTCCAATTGCGTTTGAATTCTCCAAACCCTTCCCTTTACATTCTTGCAAGTTGCATGTTTTACTTTCCGCTGCTCATAGACTCTTTGCATGCTTGCTTGAATTGTGTTAAGATTTCTTGACTTGTGCTAAGATAGCTAAAATCTGCCAAAGACTAAAATTCATAAAAGGATAGATTTTTAATTGGTCAAGTAGTCTAATCACCCCCCTATAGACATACTTTTGATCCTACAAGTGGTATCAGAGCTTTGGTCTCCATTTGCTTTGATTTCCATAGCTTTTGGTGGTCATAGCCTTGGTTTCACAACCTAGGAGAGTATGGCGTCTAGCGAGGGAAATTATCACCGTAGAGGTCCTTACTTTGATGGTACTAATTTTGCTAGTTGGAAGCATAAGATGAAAATGCATATTCTTGGACATAACCCCGCCGTTTGGGCTATTGTGTGTATTGGCTTGCAAGGTGAATTCTTTGATGGGAGAGAACCGATTCGTGAAGCCACCGCGGAAGAGTTGAAAATGCTGCAATACAACGCTCAAGCTTGTGATATCCTCTTCACCGGATTGTGCCCCGAAGAATTCAACAAAATCAGTCGTCTTGAGAATGCAAAGGAAATTTGGGATACTTTGATTGACATGCATGAAGGTACCGACTCCGTCAAGGAATCCAAGTTGTATGTGCTTCAAAGTCAACTTGACAAGTTCAAAATGAAGGATGGTGAAGGTGTCGCTGAAATGTACTCTAGGCTTGCTCTTATCATAAATGAGATTGCCGTCTTAGGAAGTGAAGAGATGACCGACAGATTCATCATCAAGAAGATCCTAAGAGCCTTGGATGGAAAATATGATACCATGTGCACATTGATTCAAATGATGCCCAATTACAAATATCTCAAGCCAACGGAAGTCATTGGAAGAATTGTTGCTCATGAGATGTCACTCAAGGATAAGGAGGAACTTCACAATAAATCAAGTGGTGCTTACAAAGCCTCATGCGAAGCCCCCACATCATCATGTGAGAAACAAACCTTCAATGCAAAATTGAGCTTAATGGTGAAGAACTTCAACAAATTCTACAAGAGTAGAAGCAAAGAGAGAAGCTCCAAGTCAGGGTACTACAATGACAAAAGATCTTCTAGTCGAGAGCGAAACTGCTACAACTGTGGAAGGCTCGGACACTATTCCAATGAGTGTACGACACCCCACAAAAGAAGAGAAGATTCTCCAAAAAGAAGAAGTAGAAGAGAAGAATCACCACCTAGAGAAAGAAGGATTAGAGATGATCGTTATGAACGAAGACCCCCACGGAGAAGCAAGGATGCGGAAAGTAAGGACAAGTCATCAAGGAGCTACACAAAACGAAGACATCATGCTCATGTTGGTGAATGGGTATCCAGCTCCGACTCCGAAAATCACTCCGAGAGAAGCTATCACTAAGACTCCGAATATACTCAAGATGAAGGTGTTGCCAGTCTAGCACTTGTGTCAACCAACTCCTACGACATATTTGATTCACCAAATGAAGGAATTGGAAGATGCTTCATGGCCAAAGGTCCAAAGGTATCACACCTCGAGTATGTTGATTTCAATAGTGATGAAGATGACTTGTTAGGTGATGATGATTTACTTGTTGACAACTCTAGTGATGAATACTATGATGAAACGCCAATTAATCACGCTAATCAAGATGAAATGAATGACAATGATAAGGAGAAGATTGAGTCTCTAACTAAAGAACTAAACACTCTTAAGTTAGCTCATGAAACTATCTTAGGAGATCATCGAGAACTTTTAAGGACTCATGAGAAATTACATTTTGAAAAGCTCAACCTTGAGCAAGAGCATGAGTTCTTGAAGGCAACCAATGATGATCTTCGCAAGAAAAGTTCTTCTTACATTGCCAAGCGTTTACTCGTATCCACTTACATGCCTCAAGTCAAGTCTAGTAACAAGAACAAGAAAGATTCTTCCTCTAGTAGTAACAATAATCATGCTAAATCCAATGTTGTTGCTTCTAGTAGTTCTCTTGATTGCACTAATGATTCTCTTAGCCAAGTTACACTTGAGCAAGAAAATAGCTTAGTGAAGGGAATTATAGAGAAAGGTGTTTACAAGAGCCTTGCCGGGAGTAAGCAATTCGAGGAAATTGTACGCAAGCAAGGAAGGCATCGGAAGAACCAAGGTGTTGGTTTTGAACGAAAGTTCAATGCCAATGGAGTTGAGTGGGAAGAAGATCAATACCCCAAGACGAAGTTTGTTCTTCAACAAGAGAAGTATGATCCTACTTATTTCAAAGGGACACAAGCTCAAGATGATCTTTCACCACAAGACCACAAGCAAAAAGGCAAGGACAAGCTTCAAGATGAAATTGATGCATTTGAAGAAGCTCCTAATGCCTTGGTCAAGTGGGTTCCCAAGACTACATCAAGTTCCACTTCATCAAGTACAACTACAACTCCGAGTATTCCCATCAAGATGGTGTGGATCCCAAAGAAGAAGAACTATAGAGTTCTTGAGGGTGACTCCGCCAACATACTTCACTCTTATCATTTTGGCAAAAACGAGTGCAATCAACTTCCACATCTTGCACTAGTTCAAGGAGTCACAAACCCTCTTTTTGGTAAGACAAGAGACAAGGTAACCTAAAGCTTTCGTAGACATCATCTTGTGTGTGCATCACTCTATGCCTATGGATATCCTTGTTTGTTCCTTGTGGGACTAACCCGTGTAGGTATTGAAAGTGCAACTCACTCCAAAGGATAGCTCCAAATGATCTACATCAACATTGAGCATCCACATCTTCAACATCTACATGAAGTCATCATCGACAAAACCCAAGGTTAATTCATCCCTCTTAGGGGGGATGTCACATCTAGGGGGAGCTTTACTCTAAGAATTGAGATAAAGCAACTCTAATGGTGTGAAAACAACAACACTTTGCGTAAAAGTGGTAACTCCACTTGTGCTTAAACGATGAGTATGACCTATGATCAAATGTTCTCATTTGACTCCTAAGTCAATATACTCATATATAGATGACCTAGTCATCGCCAATTGCTTGATAGATGCTAGAATTGGTTGTGCATGCTTTGCCACATATTTCAATTGTCGTTTTATTGTGTGAGCATGTTGTTTGCATAATTTACTCATTCAAGGACATCCACTTGTTGTTTTGGTTGATTGGTTTCTTTTTTCTCTCTTGCCAAGTGGATGTACAAGAATGCCTAAGAACCTTCTCTAGCTATCTATGCTTTTATCGTCTCAAACTCTATTTGTCGTGGGTTTGTCACAGCAGATGTCCTTATGAAAGGACTTACTCGTGGAGCCATCGCTATGGGTTAGCTTAAAGGGGTTAAACCGGACAAGGGGACACGCAGAGTTTTATACTAGTTCGGCCCCTTCAAGGAAGGTAAAAGCCTACGTCTAGTTGTGATTGGTATTGCAAGGGTTTCGAAGGCTAGGGAGCGAATCCGCTTTGTCTGGCTCTCGAGTTGTTGTCCTTCCCTAAACCGCTACCGGGTCGTCCCTTTATATACATAGGTTGATGCTCGCCAGGCTACAAAGTCCCGAAGCCAGATCATAAACGTGTCCGGTTTGGTCTCTATTCTTCCTATCTTACAATAAAAGTTACATGACTAGGTCGGTTTACATTTACAGGCTTTAACCCGCGTTCGGGCCTTGGGCCTTCGTGAAGCGCCATCATCCTTGCATCTTCATTGGCTTCTAATCTTCAAGGAGTTAACCCGGCTACACCTGGCCGGTTTACATCCAGTAGTAATATCCTCAACATTAGGCCCCAGATTGGTTTGAACTTGTTCATCTCAATCTTCAACACTTAGAAAAATTCCTCCCTCATATCTTCTCCTTGATCTTGTAAACCGCCGTGACGTCATACTTCACGATTATGATAAACCGCCCTGACGTCATCTATCCATTGATGCTGAAGATTACCTTCATTTAATGTGTATTCAGTCACCGAGGCGACACCTTTATTAATTTATCCATTTTTGGGCTCCTCGATTCCCGCACATGCCATTTTATCGCTTCTCCTTATAAATAGGAGCACAGGACCCCTTTCTTTTCTTTCCGCTATCCTTTCATCCCTTCTTCTTCCGCGCGACGTCTCCGCACCTGAGCGCCGCTGTCATCATCAAGCCTCGCCTCTGCTTCACCGTCGGCTGTTGCATCGACCCGTTCGCACTAGAGTTCCGCAGCACACCTCTGCTACTTCCGCGGCCGCAGTAAGTCCTTTCCCCCTTCCTTTCTAGATCCATTAGGGTTTCCTTGCTCTTCGCGGTTCTTGAAGTTCATTGGAGCTTTCGGTGCTGTTCTTCCTTGGCCTATAGATGAACACTTCACACTTATCATATCCCTTACCGTGGCTAATCTTCTGTTACCACCACAAACCCTTATCCTTCATAAACTGTTTCGGGTCTTACCCTTTTTAGGTCAAAATATTTTTGCTTTTCTGTCTTACCTTAGATCCAAAATTTTCATATATCTCTGTGAAATCTGTTTCTCCTCACACCAACATAGGCGGTTTAAGTTTGCATAAGCAATCTGTACCATTAGTCCTCTGATAAACCGAAGGAACCTTTTACCTTCATAGTTATACTCCGGTTTAATAGTGTTTGGGTACCCTGTCCTGGTTTATGCCATTTCGCATATCAGTACGGTTCTTACTCCATTATATCTTGCATATCATCATGAGTGATTTATAAACAGGCTTTTCATTTTCAGCTTGTTTGTTTCGCAATGGCCAAACAATTCACTGCTTGCAACTGGGCTCGTTCCCGGGTCACTGAAACTCAGTTGAATGAGATGATCAGCATCGGCTCCTTGCCTAAGAAACCTGAAATTAAATGGCGAGTTCCAGGAACAGAAAATCCTCCGACCCCAAGGCAGGGTGAGGTGGTGGTCTTTGTTGACCACATAAGCCGTGGCTTCAAACCGCCATGGTCAAAGTTTTACCGGGATGTGCTTGCCAATTTCCAACTCCATCCCCAAGACATTGGGCCCAATTCAGTATCCAACCTATGTAACTTCGAGGTCTTCTGTGAAGCATACTTACAGGAAGAACCAACTACAGAACAGTTCCGGGACTTCTTTCACTTAAACCGGCGCACAGAGTTTGTAAATGGCCCGAACACTGAACTTGGTGGTGTATCGATTCAAAAGCGGAAAGAAGTTGAGTTTCCTCATGCCAAACATCACAGCCACCCAAAGGAATGGAACCAAACTTGGTTTTATTGCAGAGACACTTCACCTAAAGATGAAAATCCCCTTCCAGGCTTTCGTGATCACCGGCTTTCCAACACCCATCCGATGCCGCAACGCTGAAGCTCCGCCGAAAGGGCGAAATATGCCCCTCAACTCGCCAAACTCTGGGCCTTTATGGCCAATGGTTTAACAGGTGTGGATTTCGTGCACTATTGGATATCTTGGAGCATCTTGCCTCTAAGCAGGCATCCCGGTTTAATGTGTGAGTATACCGGTGAGGTTGTCGACCCTCAGCGCCATTGCAACCTTCAACTATCTGATGAAGAAGTCACTGAAGGTGTAAAGAAGATTCTGAATGAATCGGAACTGGTCTATAGTCAAACTGGTTTGAGTCCCTTCTATGCCAAGAACAAACCGCCTGCTGTAAGAATTATACTTCCTTTTCATCTCTAATATTTTATCTTGTGCAACCTATAATCCTTCTTCTGTGTATGTATGTATAGGGTGATGACCCCTTCTGGAAACGGAAAACCGTAGAAAAAGCGGTAAAACCAATTGGGGACAAAGCGGTCAAACCATCTTGCCCCAAAACAAAAGCCGTCAAACGAACGTCAAAACGGAAAACGACTGACCAGATCAACATGGAGCTTGATGATGACACTGATGATCCGGAAGTTGAGGTAGAACTTGACTCACTTGGCTCTCTTTTCATGCATCTCATTAACAATGATATTCCTTAGGAGGACGTAGAAGGCAGTCAAGCTGATGATGTAGAGGTAATTACCCTTTCCTCCGGTTCAGACTCTATGCCAACACAAAAACCCGCCAAGCAGTCCGGAAAGTAAGCTTTTCTCATCCTCTTGATCACTTGGATCCAACATTTATTTTGAAGACTCAGCAGCATGAAGCTCGCCTGACAACCCGGCATAGTGGCCAACAGGTCACTTCAGCCGGTTTACCTAATACCCCGATTCGGAAGTGCCGGTCTGAGGTCTCTCCTACTTTTGACCATTCTTACCCCAAGGCAAGTTATTTCAGACAACCTCTTAATTTGTCTGATTCAAATTATCAGGTGACACCTCACTCATCATCTGGCGAGTCAGCAGCAACTCAACTCCCTCCTCTGAAAACTGTGGCCGGGTAAGTTGTAAAACCTTTTCGTTCAATGCATCATAGAACTTAAATAAGATTTTAATCCTTTTACATTTTTGTTTGCAGGGCCAAAGCCAGACCCAGCAAGAAAGCTCGGGTCACCAATCCGCCCGAAGACCCAGCCACTTTTGAAGAAGAACCCAGAGGTGAACCGGAACAAACTTGTGAACTAGAGGGCCTAATCCTGAAGCCACCTCTGGCGAACCGCCCCTTCAAGGACAAAATACCAATGAACCAGCTGACGCTGAACTTGCCGCACCTGACGTTGAACCGGCAGAGCCAAACCGGGCTAGTCCAGTGAGAAATGTTGATACTCCATTGTCACAGCCAAACATACTGAAGGTCAAGGAGACGATGTTATCATTACTGGAATGGGCCATAGCTCTCCTGGCCATCCCGTCATCTTGGCTCAACATAGTGCCAAAGAAGAGCAAGCTGCTAGGGAAAAAGGCAAATGGAGCAGCAATTTATCAAGCTATGCTCATCTTAATGCTAAAGAGATTCACTCTAGCTTCTTGAACCGTCTGCACTCAAACCGGGACTATGAGGCCGGTTTGTGAACTTGATGAAAGAGCGATATGAGGTAAATTCCTTGCCCTTTGTTTATTGATTTATAGCCGAAACACTATCCCAAGTAGCCCCCAAGGGCCCTTTTATGATGTTAATCATAAACCAGGTCTTTGTAACGGTTCAAGTTTCTCATCATTGATCCTCACAATGGCAGGTCTCTAAGAAGAGACAAGACTCATCTTTTAACAATTAAATAACTTTCTGCAGCATAGCCCCCAAAGGGCGGTTTAACTTGGCAAGTTAATCCGGATTTTAATCCATACATCCGTTTTAGAACAGACGCACATTAGCCCCCAAGTGTCAAGGATAATGCTTGCATTGTTCTGGAGACTTGTATAAACTGTATCACTTTAGAGAAAATAGGCATTAGCCCCCAAGTATGAAGTGCATAACTTGTTATACGCTTTGTACTTTGAACATATATAACCTGTTGCTTAATATACATTCAATGTTGCAGGCTGAACTGAGAAGCAAAGCTGCCCGAAACTCTGACTTGCTAGAGAATGTAAAGTCACAACAAGCAGAGGCTGCAAAAGCCAAAGAGGAGCCGAACCAAGCCCTGGCCGTAATGGAAAAGCTGAAGGAAACTTTCACCAAAGATCGTGCTAACTGGGAATCCGAAAAGTCCGGGTTAACCAAAAGAGCTGAAGATGCCGAGGCAGCCCTGAAACCAGTTGTAGATGAACTAGCTGGTTTGAAACGGCAAATCAATGCTATGACTTCTGCTATCTTTGGTAAGTATCTGCTTATGTGTTTTGCACAAGTCAATGAACCTTATCACTGGCCAGAATGTTGATAAAAATCTTTGGTAGGCACTCGGATCGCTCATCTTGGTACAGCCATGCTGATGAAGCTCAAAGCGGCATATACATTGGTTGAATAGCTGTACTCTGGGTCTCAGCGGGCTATTTGCACGGCAGCTTACAACAAACCGGCCCCAACTTTGATTAAAGAAACACTTGAGAAGTTGGCCATGTTACCAGCCCGTATTGCCTAATTGAAGAAGGCAGCTGCCAGGTCAGGAGCTTTAACCGCACTTATTCGAGCCAAAGCCTGGATTCCAGACCTTGAAGCGGATGATATCATTAAAGGATACCCAGGTGTGAAGGAATACGGTTCAAACTTTGATATTGATGACCTCCGGCGGCTGACCAAACAGATGCGGCCAGTAGCCAGCAAACTGACCGATGATACAGACTTGTCCCATTTTCAACCGGTTTATGACGCTGAGGGAAAAACACAGTCGGCCGACATCCATGAAGTTGAAGAACTTGTGCCTCCGATTCGTAAGCACACTTATGCTCCTGATATTAACCCCTCCAATCTTATCCATGAAGAAGCAGTATTTCAAGCTTTAACTGGAACTGATTGGTCGACGGTTGATTTCTAGCGTCTGGGGAGGGATGAAGAAGTGCCCACACCAACTGATCCTCAACCATCAAACCGTCCAGACGAAGCGTCCTAAACCGGTCGCCGGTTTACTGGTCACTGTGTGCCAATATTGTGAAAAACAATTATGCCATTGGAGCCGCTTTGAAAGCTTCTTGTAATAGGATAGCCAAAAACTCCGTTATTTGCCATGCCATCGAGCATGTAATGCCTCGTCACCACTTGTGCCACTTTTTGGGATATATTTATGCATAACCCATGATGAATTGTGTTCCTGGGTACAACAACTTAAAAGTATCTAGCGGTTTACCGCTAGACGGGTCATAATGTCCAGGAAGTGTACAATACATAGATGAAATAATCGAAGTTTTTGTACGAAAAGCACTATGCATAACATACCTCATTGGTTGACCAACGGTGTATACGGCAAAGGTGTTAATACCAATCCGGAACGTTGATAACCCCATCTTTGTAATGCCGGTCTATATATTAAACCAGACCGGGATAACTACTGGGTTTCTTTATAACACTAGTGATTTAGTCAAACCAGACCGGGTCAATAAACACCGGTTTATAACTGATCATGTGCCGACAATTTGTAGTTGAAAAGCAAGCCTGGTCAAGGACGCTGATTTATCAAAAGATACTGATGAACTTCAACAAATAAAATTCAAAAAGGAAAATATGCAAGTCTTTTTACGAGCTGCCAGGCTCCGAATCGAGGCTTTTCATGGGCTGCCAGGCCTCTGAGTTAAACCATTTAACAAAGCCTTTTAAGATGGGCCTCCAATTAACCAATCATCGTTTTAACTTTGACAAGTTCAGGGTCTATAAAAAATTGACATGTCAAACGTTCGATGGGTCATACCAGGATTACCTGGAAAGGAGTGGCTTACTTGATGAAGGCAGGTTAACCCGGGTTTTTAGGTGAATACACCAGGCTTCCAAGCCGTGGCTTGATAGCCAATTACAAGGGTCCTTCCAAACTCTTTGTTGCTTTGCAAAAAAAGAGCCCCCAAGTAACTTTATGAGCTGTGCTCAGTGTGCACCCATGTTTGATTCTGTGCTTTATGCAACACTCTCTTTGGCTCCACATACTTTTCTTTTATGGCTTAAATGCCTATCAAGAGGTGTAGCTATGGTGTGATAACAACCAAGCCCCCTAGTGATATCCCTTCGTGGTTTCAAAACCGATCAAGAGGTGTAGCTGTAGTTCAAATATGACTAAGCCCCCTAGTGATTTTCTTTATATCCGTGCAGCTGCTAAGACCGGATTAACAAAAACTCCGCTTTGTCATTTAACTCGTATAAGCACACACAGGATGTAAAAAGAACAGATACCCCGCTTATAACGGAGGCTTCGGTTTATTATATGATATATACACTGTCATAAATATGTACAGATGAAGAGCCTACGGCTTTAAGTATAGTAAGGCCGAAGAAGAGCTATGTTCCATGGCCGCTTGGTCTCCTCCTCCGATTGACGTGAGTCTTTGTGCTCTCAAACATCAATGAGGTAGTAAGACCCGTTGTGCAGATTTTTGCTGACCACAAAGGGTCCTTCCCAAGGTGGGGCTAACTTATGCATATTAGTCTGATCCTGGATGAGCCGGAGCACCAAATCGCCTTCTTGAAAGGTTCTGGTTTTAACCCGGCGGCTGTGATAGCGTCAGAGATCTTGTTGACAAATCGCCGATCATGCTGCTGTAAGACCACGCTCTGCATCCAACAGGTCCAGAGAATCTTGACGTGCCTTCTCATTATCAGCTTCAACATAGGCTGTCACACTGGGCGAGTCATGACGGGTGTCACTAGGAAGAACTGCCTCTGCTCCATAAACCATGAAGAAAGGTGTGTAACCCATAGACCTATTGGGTGTGGTGTTGATGTTCCATAACATAGAAGGTAGCTCCTCAACCCAATAACCCGGTGTCCGCTTTAAAGGAACCATAAGCCTGGGTTTGATACCTCGTAGAATTTCATGTTCTGCTCTCTCTGCTTGACCATTAGAGTAGGGGTGAGCCACCGATGCTAGATCGAGTCGGATGTGCTCACGTTCACAAAATTCTTCCATTTCCCCTTTTGACAGGTTAGTACCATTATCAGTTATAATGCTGTGTGGAAAACCAAACCGAAATATCACCTTTTTGATGAATTGAACCGCCGTGGCTGCATCACACTTGCTGACTGGCTTTGCTTCCACCCATTTGGTGAATTTATCCACTGCTACTAACAGGTGGGTCTTTTTGTCCTTGGATCGCTTGAAGGGTCCAACCATATCAAGCCCCCAAGTCGCAAACGGCCACGTTATTGGAATCATCCTCAACTCTTGAGCCGGAATGTGCGCACGGCGGGCGAATTTTTGACACCCGTCACATCTCTTGACTAAATCCTGCGCATCAGCATGTGTCGTCAACCAGTAAAAGTCGTGGCGAAAAGCTTTAGCAACCAAAGATTTTGAACCGGCGTGGTGACTGCAAACCCCTTCATGGGTTTCTCGTAAAATCTCACAACCCTCTTGAGGAGAAACACAACGCTGAATTGCTCCTGAAATGCTATAGCGATGTAACTCCCCGTTGAGTATGGTCATGGACTTGGAACGCCGGATTATCTGCCGAGCCAACGTTTCATCGTCTGGTAACTCGCCCCGGTTCATGTAAGCCAGATATGGAATTGTCCAATCCGGTATGGCATGCAAAGCTGCCACCAATTGAGCCTCTGGATCAGGAATGGCCAAATCTTCTTCGGTTGGCACCTTAACTGACAGATTATGCAATACATCAAGAAAGACATTTGGCGGGACCGGTTTACGCTGGGAACCAAGATGACTTAAAGCATCCGCCGCTTCATTCTTCCACCGGTCTATATGGTCCACCTGATAACCCTTAAAGTGACCAGCCACTTTATCCACCTCTCGCTGATATGCAGCCATGAGTGGGTCCTTAGAATCCCATGTGCCAGACACCTGTTAACCCAGCTTAAATTCATCTCCTTAGCCATCCGAAGACCGTGGAGAAAAGCCTCATATTCAGCTGCATTGTTAGTACAAGGGAACATTAAACAGAGGACATAACAAAACTTGTCACCTCATGGGGAAGTTAGTATGACTCCAGCCCCCGAGCCCTCCAACTGTCTGGACCCATCAAAATGAATAGTCTAATATGTATTATCTGGTTTCTCTTCAGGTGCCTGTAACTCTGTCCAATCATTGATGAAGTCCACGAGTGCCTGGGATTTGATCGCTGTGCGGGGTATATATTTGAGCCCATGAGGTCCAAGCTCAATAGCCCACTTGGCAATCCGGCCAGTTGCTTCTCTGTTTTGAATGATATCTCCCAGAGGAGCTGAACTGACCATTGTGATTGGATGGCCCTGAAAATGATGTTTAAGCTTCCGGCTTGCCATAAACACTCCATACACCAGCTTCTGCCAATGCGTATACCTCTGCTTTGACTCAATGACCACCTCACTGATACAATAAACCGGCCGTTGAACCGGATATTCCTTGCCAAGCTCCTTGCGCTCTACCACAATAACTATGCTAACAGCCCAGGCATTAGTAGCCACATATAGTAATAACGGCCCGTTATCGATCGGTGCTGCAAGCACGGGCAGTTCAGCTAGCTGCCGCTTCAGATCCTCGAACGCTTTATCAGCTGCCTCACTCCAGCCAAAGTTATCTGTTTTCTTGAGCATCTGATATAAAGCGATGGCCTTCTCTCCAAGGCAACTGATAAACCGGCTCAAGGCTGTAATCCGGCCGGCCAGACGTTAAACATCATTGATACACACCGGTTTAGCCAAGGATGTAATTGCTGAAATCTTTTCTGGGTTAGCCTCAATGCCTCTGTTTGACACCAGAAAACCCAAGAGCTTGCCTGCCGGGACACCAAAGACACACTTCTCCGGATTGAGCATCATCTTGTAAACCCGGAGGTTGTCAAAGGTTTCTCGCATATCATCTATTAATGTTTCCTCCTTTCTAGATTTTATCACAATATCATCCACATATGCATGAACATTGCGCCCAATTTGTTTATGAAGGCAATTCTGAACACAGCGCTGATAAGTTGCCTCGGCACTCTTGAGTCCAAAGGGCATGGAGACATAGCAAAAGGCTCCAAAGGGAGTTATGATAGTTGTCTTCTCCTGGTCCTTAACCGCCATTTTGATCTGATGATAACCAGAGTAAGCATCCAGAAAACACAAACGGTCACAACCTGCCGTAGCATCAATTATCTGATCAATGTGAGGGAGAGCAAAGGGGTCTGCAGGGCAAGCCTTGTTTAAATCTGTGTAATCCACACACATACGCCAAGTGCCGTTTTTCTTGAGAACCAGCACCGGATTAGCCAACCACTCTGGATGAAAAACCTCTACAATAAACCCGACGACCAACAAACGGGCTACCTCTTCCCCGATAGCCTTACGCCTTTCTTCATTGAAGCGGCGGAGAAACTGCCGAACCGGTTTAAACTTAGGATCAATGTTAAGTGTGTGCTCAGGGAGTTTCCTCAGTACACCTGGCGTGTCAGAAGGTTTCCATGCAAAGATGTCCCGGTTCTCATGGATGAACTCGATGAGCACGCTTTCCTATTTGGGATCTTGGTTAGCGCTGATGCTGAATTGCTTGGATGAGTCACCAGGAACAAAATCAATCATTTTAATATCTGTGGCTGATTTGAACTTCAACGTCGGATCATGTTCTGTAGTCGGCCTTTTCAAAGAGGTCATATCTGCCGGATCAACTTGCTCCTTATAGAATTTCAATTATTCCGTAGCACAAACCGACTCAGCATAAGCCGCATCACCTTCCTCACACTCCAAAGCGATCTTTCTGCTTCCATGTACTGTGATAGTACCCTTATGACCTGGCATTTTAAGCTGTAGGTAAACATAACATGGCCTCGCCATGAATTTAGCATAAGTCAGCCGTCCAAACAAGGCGTGGTACAGACTTTTGATCTTTACCACCTCAAACATCAATGTTTCTGACCTTGAATCATAATCATCTCCAAAAGCTACCTCTAAGGCTATCTTGCCAACAGGATATGCAGACTTACCAGGCACCACACCATGAAAGACCGTATTTGATGGTCTAAGATTCTTATCTGTCAACCCCATACGGCGGAATGTGTCATAATATAGAATGTTGATACTGCTTCCCCCATCCATGAGCACTTTAGTAAACTTGTATCCCCCAACTTGCGGGGCTACCACCAGGGCCAAGTGACCCAGATTATCAACCCGGGGTGGGTGATCCTCTCTACTCCATAAAATGGGTTGCTCAGACCAGCGGAAATACTAAGGCACTGCTGGTTCAACAGAGATTACCGCCCTTTTGTGAAGCTTCTGATCACGCTTACACAAACTAGTAGTGAAAACATGATATTGCTCGCTATTTACCTGCTTGGGATTGCTTTGGTAACCCGACTGCTGCTGTTGCTGCTGATTCCCCTGATGGTTGTAGCCTCCCTGGTTGCCTTCGTGCCCTTGATTGATGTGTCCGATTTGGTTGCCTTGAAACCCTAAACCGGAACCACCACCTCCGTAACCCGACCTGTGGAAACCACCTCCTGAACCGCCGGGTGGGCCGTTATGATACTAGAACATACTAGAATTCTTGAAATCCCGCATGATATGATAGTCCTTCCAAAGATGCGATGTTGGCTTCTCCTTTGATCCATGCTTTGGACAGGGCTGATTTAACAGGCAGTCAAAATTGGGGCCTGAACCTCCACCCCTCTACGGCTGCTTGCCCTTACGGAGCTGGCCATTCTCCTGGGCATTGGTGTTAGCAACAAAGTCCAAGCTGTTGTCGGCCTTGCACTTACCGTTCTTCCCATGGCCTGCCAGATTATCCTGCTGACCCTTGGTGTTGCCGTTCTTATTCCCTCTCCCCGGTTTGTCCTCCTCTGAATCCGGGTCCTTGGTATTATCTGAATCGGCGTACTTAACCAAAGCTACCATGAGCGTCGACATATCATTGCAGTGACATTTGAGACTTCCTAATTTCTGTTTGAGCGGTAGGAAACGGCAATTAGCCTCTAATGTTAACACTGCGGTGTCTGCATTGATACGATCTGATGAGTGCAAAATCGCTGAGACCCATTTGACCCAATGGGTCGTGGACTCCCCTTCCTCTTGGACACAAGCGGCCAGATCCACGATTGACATTGGCTGCTTACAAGTATCTTTGAAGTTCTGGATAAACCAATGCTTCAATTTAGCCCATGATCTGACAGAGTTAGTTGGTAAGCTCTTCAACCAAGTACGAGCTGTTCCTTCCAACATCATGGTGAAGTATTTAGCACATACTACCTCATCCACATCTAACATCTCCATTGCCATCTCATAGCTTTCCACCCATGCCTCTGGTTGTAAATCGGCGGTGTAATTTGGTACCTTGCGAGGTCCCTTGAAGTCCTTGGGCAGTCTCACATTACGCAAAGCGGGGGTGAGACATGGCACCCCTAAGGAATTGAACACCACACCTGGCTCTACTGAAGTGGTAGGGTGAACCGGAGTATGTTGTCATGCTCCATGTCGAGCTGCTAACTCGGCCTCCCGACGTGTGCGGCCATGGTCCACAACATCCTACGCATTAGCACCTCCCCCTACCGGGTTGTTTCCTTGTGGTGAATTTTAGCAACGCGCACTACTGGACACAGCCGGTTCGTCCTCAACGTGTCTGCTATAGCTCCGGCTTGGACGGGGAGTGGAATGAATCCTCTCACGACTGTGTGAGTATGCCTGCTGTTGATTTAGCGCTGTCTGAAGGAGATCCTTGGCCCGACGTGCTTCAACCGCAACTGGTGACTCGCCGTCGATTGGGAGGGCTGCCAAGCGTGAAGCGGCGGCCACAATATTGTCCAACGGGTTGGAATAATGCCCGGGTGGTGTTGGTACATACTGTGGCACAACATTGTTCTGGCGAGGCGGGTCCATCGTGCACGGTTGAACCGGTGCTCCTGTTCCCAGTGCCTCCGCCCGGTTTAGTATGGGTTGGTTACCAGCTCCTGCTCCTAGTGTGTTGAAGAGATTTTGTGGCTCATAAACCAACGGGAGACGCGATCGGTACCTTCTTCTCATGACTTCCTCGGAAGCATTCTGATCTAGCCTAATCTGGTAGGCCTGTGCTTCCAATTTAGCCTGTTCTATAGCCATCCTAGCGTTCTCTGTCGCCAGGTCCGCTTTAGCCTGAGCTATCTGATCTTTCACCTTTGCAATCTCCCCATTGTGCTGATCCCTGGCTGCTGCATGCACCTCTGCGGCCATTAACGTTGCCAAAGCGTCGAACAAATCAGACAGGACTTGGGCTGGAGGCGGCACAGAGCTTCCTGCCCCTGCCAGTGTGGCCGTCGTTGAACCGGAGACCATTTCTGCGGCGGGCGATGAATGAGGTGCTGATTGTGTGCCGGCCATGAAGATGGCGGCCCGGTTTGGTAGATCAGGGGAATTCGGAATACTGTTGCCCTCGGATTCTCCATCAATCTGGCCGTCCTGCAACTGATAAAGCGATTCGGTTTCTCCAGAAGACTCGTCATCAGAACAGATCACGGTCTCTCCATTGGACGCCGGTCCGTCTTCATATCTCGCTCCATGGACGACACCTACGAAAACATGCCTTGTCACGGGCTGAACCGGCGAAGAACTTGCACACTGAGCCGTTTCGATGATGTCGGTGCAGATGTCCGGCTCAGGGGCCGGTTCGCCGATCTTGCCGATGAAAACGTGAATCCCACCGAAGGGGACCTGGTACCTATACTCGATTGAATCGGCCTCGGGACCCCATCCTGAATTGTCGATGTAGAGCTTGCCGCGACGACTCTTCATCATCCGGCCCACAGCGTATCCCTTAAGTCCATCAAAGCTGCCCTTCAAGAACTCAAAACCATCATGTGATAGCCCCATGGTGGGTACCAACTGTCGTGGGTTTGTCACGACAGATGTCCTTATGAAAGGACTTAGTCGTGGAGCCATCGCTACGAGTTAGCTTAAAGGGGTTAAACCAGACAAGGGGACACACGGAGTTTTATACTAGTTCGGCCCCTTCAAGGAAGGTAAAAGCCTATGTCTAGTTGTGATTGGTATTGCTAGGGTTTCGAAGGCTAGGGAGCGAATCCGGTTTGTCTAGCTCTCGAGTTGTTGTCCTTCCCTAAACCGCTACCGGGTCATGCCTTTATATACATAGGTTGACGCCCTCCGGGCTACAGAGTCCCGAAGCCGGATCATAAACGTGTCTGGTTTGGTCTCTATTCTTCCTATCTTACAATACAAGTTACATGACTAGGTCGGTTTACATTTACAGGCTTTAACCCGCCTTTGGGCCTTGGGCCTTCGTGAAGCGCCATCATCCTTGCATCTTCATGGGCTTCTAATCTTCAAGGAGTTAACCCGACTACACCTGGCCGGTTTACATCCAGTAATAATATCCTCAACACTATTCATGCTACATCACAAAATTTGATCAAGTCAGATTCGAACCACTCTATGTGAGGAGCACTTGGAGTCCCCGATTCGTCATAGACTTAAACTACCAAAACATATTTGTGAGTTTCGGTCTGACCAATTCACCCATTTCGGTCATACCGAGATCACTAAGTCGATCTAGGTTTTCAATCTCGATGCAACCGATTTGAACTTTTTGGTCACACCGAGTTGCAGCAACTGCTTGCAGTTATGCATCTCGGTGCCACCGAGTTGTTCCACTCGGTCACGCCGACAGGGTCGGGCTATATATACCCACGGGCAAAATTTTGGAAATTTTCTCCGAACTCTTTCGCCTGCGCTTAGCCTGCTCTGCCTCCAGGGTCTCCGCATCGTCCTCCTCGTCACCAGTTGCCTCCTGCCGCTGGTCTCCGCCGCCGTCAATGGGAATCATCCCCGCCGTTGCCGCCGTAGCGAGTTCATCGCCGAACTAGGGTATGAACTTGATCACTGTGCTATCCTTATCTGATTCCTAGCACATTGTGTTTGCCATGAAACTTGCCATGATTGAAACTATCTTATCCAGTCAAACACACTCTATACATTAGAGATGATTTGAAAATTCAGGGTTAGGTTTCCACCAAAACCTTCTCAGACCAACCGAATTGTGGAACGCGGTACCACCGATTTGGCTCAGGCCATTGCATATGTGATTCTTAGTCTGACCGAGAATTGAAAATCGGTGTGACCGAGTTCAGGTCTTTGTGATGTCCTAGCAGTCTCGGTGCCACCGAACTGTGACTCAGTTTGACCGAGTTCACTAGTTTAGGTTCCAACAGCTGCTTTGGTATCACCGAGTTTACAAATTAGTTGATCCGAAATGCTTTCTGAGGAAAACTAAAACTAAGTTTTTGATTCATTCTTTTGCAAAAACCTCTGTATTTTGTGATGCTTATCCACTCTACCTCATCTATAATGTATTCACAAGGTCAGCTGTTAGAGATTGCATTATGTCTGATCGAAGTGACTGTCAAAACAAGTCAGAGGAGCAGGTTCACATGAGTGAGGGCACTAGTCCCTCTAGCATCTCGGATGATGGAAGCAGGAGCACACCCAGCAACTTGCCAAAAGCTGCCACCAGGGCCAGAAAGAAGAAAACTTCTGAATCAGAGGATGAAGACTATGTGGCAGTTGAGGATGAGGCCACTTCCAACAAGAAAGTGCTTAAAAAGGAATATAGCACTGCTGCTGCAACTAAGCCAGGTCTGAAGACCAAGAGGCCAGCAGGAAGACAACCAATGTCTAAACCTAGGAAAGTTGCCACAGGTGAGAAAATGGAGCTCACTCTTGAACCCAAGGAAGATGGAGATGGCAAGAAGAGGAAAGAGAGGGTCAAGAAGACCATGGCCAGAGTAATTGGAAAGCCATCTATGATGAGAGACTCTAAAGAGGAAGAGGAACAAGATGCTGCACCAGCACCTAAGGCACAGAAACTTATGGGAGATGCCATAAGATTAGGGGCTACTTCATCTAAGCCCAAAGAAGCTCCCAAGCCGACTGCTCCAAAACCCAAAACTGCACCAAAGAGGAGTACCAGGAACATTCCAACTGCTGAGAAAAACAAGGCCCCAGTGCCTGAAACTGTTGCTCAAGAAGAAGATGATGAGACACATGTTTTGAGGAAGTTAAAGCCAAAAATTCCAGATCATAATGATGCTCATCCTGTAGCAGAAAACATGAAGATCAGGAAGGACTCAGGATTGAGGCTATGGAGAGAGTCAGATCCATATGCCACCAGAAGGAGAACTGCTGTGGACTATAGGTTCCATACCAAAGAACAGCAGGGTTTTTATGAGACAATGTTGCTTGACAAGAAACCAATAGTATGTGACATGAGATGGGTCAACTGGGAGTATATCAAGGAGAATGAAGAACACTATCCAGGAGTATATGACAGTTTCAAGGCTTGTGGAGTTGATGAGTTTGTGGCTCAGAAGCTCACAAAGTGGAATGATGAGATTATCATGTAGTTCTACTCCACAACTCACTTCTACCCAGATGGCAAGATAGTCTGGATGTCTGAAGGCACTAGATACTAGTCAACAGTAGCAGAATGGGCTCAATTGATCAATTCTCCTGAGGAGAATGAACATGACTTGGATGTCTATGCCAAGAAGAAGAAGGATCACAACTCCATGGCTAGCATGTACAGGGAGATTCCTGATGCAGATCTTGAGACTCACCAATTTGGATCAGTGAAACACCTGCTGTCAGGACTGCCTACTATTAATTGGATCGTCAGGCACACTCTTCTGCCCAAGTCTGGTGATCACAGAATGATCAGAGGCCACTCCATCAATCTGCTACATATATTTGATGTGCCACAAAAGTTCAAGGTCATGAGTCTTATAGTTGAAACTATCAAGTGGACAGCTGCTGACCAAAAGAGAAGCTGTGGGTGTGCACCACAGATACAGGAGTTGATTAACTCCAAGATGGGCACTGGCACATACTTGTTGGACAAGGAGCACATGCCTATCTATCCAGACTTTTAGGACAACCAAGTGGTTATGAATGAGGATGAACCATCTTCTGTGCACGCACAAGCAAAGAGGGAGAAGGCAAAGGCTGAGAAAGCTGCAAAGATGCCAACCATGGAAGAGGCATCTCAGTATCTTTTGAAGAGCAAGCAAGATCAGCTTGGCTACTTGATTGCATCCACTCTAAGGATTGAGAAAGGGCTGTCCACCCTGACTCAAAACCAAGAGAGCTTGGAAAGGATCATGGAGCAGAAGTTCTATGACATGGATGTGAAGATAACTGAGATCCAGTCTATTGTGGAGCAACTTCAGGATGATATGCAAGAGAGGAAGGGCAAGACAACCACTAAGGCATTTTCCAGAGTGCCTAGAGCTTAGAGGTCAACTGCAGTGCCAGTAACAGACACCAGAGCCACTTCATCTACACCAGCTACAACTTTAGTGCCACAAGCTCTAGCACCTACTCCAACAGCTCCATCTACATCGACTGAAGCCTTCGTTGTTGGAGTTCTCCAGACACCACCACCTGAAGACCAAGCCTGAGAGACGATTTAGTGCTATGCATTTTCTATGAACTTTTTGGTAACTTGTTGCCAAAGGGGGAGAAAAATGTATAGATCATAGGCTTCGAGAGAGAGTGTTGCTTTTTTTATTCTCTCTTGCTTTGGTGGTTGAACTTTATTTGCTTGATTGAGATACTTTCAGTCTATGTGATACTTGGATGATCATGTGTGTTTGATCATATGCTACATTAATGCCTGTAGGATGACATTATCATTTTATCCCTATATGATCATTCACTTTTCTTGGTGATGAGTGCATGTATTTAATTATTATCATTTTGAGCACTCCACCAAGATGTATGTGACATGGAAGAGTAACCCATGAGCCTAACTCTCTGTGCATTTGTAGCCCAAACCAAATCATAAACTATGCACAAATTTAGGGGGAGCTCTTGCTTTTCACATACTTCTCAAAGCGACAATGTTTTTCACTCTTATTATCATTCGTCGAAGCTTTGATCTATATGTTGTCATCAGTTACCAAAAAGGGGGAGATTGAAAGTGCAACTATCCCTGGGTGGTTTTGGTAATTCCTAACAACATATAGCTCATTGAGGTAACATTATTCCAAGGTTAATATTTCAGGAAAAGCTCAATGAATGGCATGGCATGGATGAGGAAAGTGGACCCCTCAAAATACTAAGGACAAAAAGATTGGCTCAAGCCCAAAGCTCAAGACTCTACATTTTATATTTTCGTGATCCAAGATCACATTGAGTCTATAGGAAAAGCCAATACTATCAAGGAGGGATGAGGAGTTGCTTGATGAGGTTCTTGCTTCATAGTGCATAGTGATATGCTCCAAAACCCTCAACTACCATCCCACATCCACATATGACCTAAACCAAAAGTCAAACTCGGCCCCACCGATTCTTTCTATCCGGCACCACCGAGTTCAGATGTCGTAGCCACTTCCACAAACCCTAGGCAAATCGGTCTCACCGATAGGGATCTCGGTCACACCGAGATGGGGTTGTAATCTCTTTGTTTCCCTTTGTAATGTTTCGGTCCTACCGAGATGAGCGATCGGTCCCACCGAGATTGCAATGTAAACTCTCTATTTCCCCTTTATAACATTTCGGTCCCACCGAAATGAGAAAATCGGTCCCACCGAGTTTACCTGACCAACTCTATGGATTAGCTCATTACCAAAATCGGTCCCACCGAGTTTGTGTAATCGGTCACACCGAGATTACGTTATGCCCTAACCCTAACCACATCGGTCCTACCAAGTTCCATCTCAGTCCCACCGAAAATCCTAACGGTCACTAGGTTTGCTAAATCAGTCCGACCGAGTTTCTCAATTCGGTCTCACCGAGATTGGTAAATTGTGTGTAACGGTTAGTTTTTGTGTGGAGGCTATATATACCCCTCCACCCACTCTTGATTCATGGAGAGATCCATCAGAATGTACCTCCGCTTCCAATACACATTTTCTGAGAGAGAACCACCTACTCATGTGTTGAGGCCAAGATATTCCATTCCCACCATATGAATCTTGATCTCTAGCCTTCCCCAAGTTGCTTTCCACTCAAATCTTCCTTCCACCAAATCCATATCCTGTGAGAGAGAGTTGAGTGTTGGGGAGACTATCATTTGAAGCACAAGAGCAAGGAGTTCATCATCAACACACCATTTGTTACTTCTTGGAGAGTGGTGTCTCCTAGATTGGCTAGGTGTCACTTGGGAGCCTCCGACAAGATTGTGGAGTTGAACCAAGGAGTTTGTAAGGGCAAGGAGATCGCCTACTTCGTGAAGATCTACCGCTAGTGAGGCAAGTCCTTCGTGGGCGATGGCCATGATGGGATAGACAAGGTTGCTTCTTTGTGGACCCTTCGTGGGTGGAGCCCTCTGTGGACTCGCGCAACCGTTACCCTTCGTGGGTTGAAGTCTCCATCAACGTGGATGTACGATAGCACCACCTATCGGAACCACGACAAAAACATCCGTTTCTCCAATTGCGTTTGAATTCTCCAAACCCTTCCCTTTACATTCTTGCAAGTTGCATGCTTTACTTTCCGCTCCTCATAGACTCTTTGCATGCTTTCTTGAATTGTGTTAAGATTGCTTGACTTGTGCTAAGATAGCTAAAATCTGCCAAAGACTAAAATTGGGAAAATGATAGATTTTTAATTGGTCAAGTAGTCTAATTACCCCCCCCCCTCTAGACATACTTTTGATCCTACAACAACCAAGGGGAAGAATCTGACATTCTCTCTCCCCGGGGAAGGAAGAGGACTACCTCTGAAGATCCGGAAACTAAGGTTTCCAAACGGGAGAAGAAATCTTCATCAGAGGGTCCTGCCTCGGAGGGTATTCTTGCTGCACAATGTCCGCGCGGGGATCAGCCCTCTACCGAGCTGTAAGTAATCGAAAAGTACTTAATAGTGGAAACATCCTGCCTTACTTCCGAAGACAATAACCGATGCTTATAAATTGGAGTCCGGATCGTAGCCCTTCTCGACAAAGTTCATCTTAGAGGGATCTTCTTCCGGAGATGATGGAGAGCGAAACGCCGCCCCCGGACACCCCGCCTCATGAAGCGGGCGACCTTGAAGTGTCGTCGGGAAGGGTATCTCCGGTTCCACTAAGGCCAGAGGATAACCCTTTGGCTACCCGGAATCCCCAGTATCCGGCTCCTAAGGAGATCGAGAGCAAGGGTCCGTATAGTGTGCGGTCGAACGCGCTGAAGGATCTTCTGGGGCAAGCGGTCGTCTTGGAAGTGCATCATATGCTAATGGGTACGGTAATTGAAAGGATTTCATCCACTGTAAGCGGTTTGCATGAAGCCTGCTTTATGAGTCTGCTGAAAGGCTTCGAGGTACGTGAAATAGTGTATGTTTTTGACAGTACCGCACACGTTAGGTGTGCCCTATGCAGATAGTAGCCCCTGAGACTCTGGTTGTCATCGGAAATGGCGGCAAACAGAGGATCATAGTCCCAGGTAATAACCAGACCGCCTTTATGTGCAGGTGGTTGAAGCTCCGGTGGCTAGCCGGACTGATGGGTTTGCCGAGCTAAAGCGATAGCTTGATGCGGCAGATGCCGACATCGTGCTTGTCAACAAGCGACTTGACGAGGCACAGGGTGAGTGATTTCTCTGGTGGTCATCACATAATAAGAGTAGCATGATGCCAGTATCTTTAATATGTTGTGACTGCAGATGGAGCTTCCACCGTGGAGACCCTTCGAGCGAAGCTTTCCCGAGCAAAGGAGCAAGCAAGGAGTAGCAATGCGGCCGCTCTAAGAGAGGCCGAAGAGTTAAGGGCCGAACAGGCCGCGCATTGCGAGAGCAAGGAAAAAATAGCCAAGATGGTTGTAGAGTTAAAAGATGCCGCTGACCGTTACCAACTTCTTGAAGAAGAAAACCGGGCGAAGGGGACGGACCTGGAGAAGGCCCTGGTGGTTGCCAAGGAGGCCCGCTCCAAAATTAGAGCGACGAAGGAGGAGCTAAATCAAGCTGCATATATCGTGTCTGGGAAGCCCTTCTTGTTGTGAACTAAGTTCGGAGATCCGAAGTATGCTCCTCTGGACCGGCTATGGAGTTCTGCGAACGCCTACATGGATTTGGCTGCAAGTGTTGCTGATGCGGCTGAGTACTTCAAGGATCAGAAAGGTCCCGAAGTGGAAAAGCTGTTCTGGTCACAGTTTCATGCTCCAGCCCGTCTGCTGATGTTGAATGAGCGATTGGTCGAGTGGGCCGAGCTCCATAGGTTGTCCGGACTTTCCATGAGGTCCGTTGTGGATCAGCTGAGGCCGGGAGGGCCAAGGCCGAATAGCTACTTTAGTTTAGTGCAACAATTCCTTGGTGCTATGTCACACATTGATGCTGTAAAGAGATCGGCGTGCATAAGGGTGTGCGGATGGCCTGTGCCCGTGTCAAGACATACTGGGCGGAGATGGAGGCCACCATTGTTGCGACACAGGGTTCGGCCGTAGGTCGAATGGCTGTCGAGCACTACTTTGAAGAAGTTCTTGAAGGCGCTCGTTCAATAGAGGCTCAGTGCTCAAAGAATATTATGTTCTAGTGACATGTATTCCCATTGTAAAAACAATGTTTTATTGAATTATCAAAGCTGTATTTATACTCTTGCCCGAAAGTACTATGATGCCTCCTGTGCGGTCGTTTATGTATATATGTATATAACCTGAAAGTTTGCAGTTGTCGGCTTCCGCCCCCACGCATACAATGCGGGGGTGTTCGCAGAAAATGCATGCCCACACTTGATCCAACGTCTTGGTCCATTAAGGAGGTGATAGCACAGCGAACGAGGCAATCAGACTATATTGCTTTCACACATTCACTTAGCCATAGGTGTTTGACGGTGGGGCTACTATATAGCCCCTGGTACTTCTGCGCTCATCCGAATATGGGGCGCGTACGTACTTGACCGGGAAACGGCCCTTCGTTAATGTGGAGGAATCCCGAAGATTCCGATGAGTCGTCGAGTGGTTGACCAGTCTCTCGCTATATCATGACAGTCAGTTTTCGGCTTTCTCTACTGAGGTGCTTATCCGGATAAACCACGGCACAATCGCAGTAGTTCTCCCAGTGCTACCTTAGACAATATAACGAAATGTAAGGTACCAAAACGTGGGAGCCGGGCAAACCCAACATTTGACCAAAGACATGATTCAGAGATGATGCATATAGGGCCAAACTCATGACGCCGAACACTCCCTAAGGTGTTCGGTCTTTATAACATATACCGGGCTAAACAATGCCCTTAATAAGAAACCCCATGTGTCCAGGTACGTGCAAAATCCTGACATGGCCACATGCAAATAACGCCAGCATCCTTCTCGGTTGTGTGGAGTATCCGGAGGATATGAGCAACAAGAGATAGCAAAAAAGGTTGACGCAGGGTCTTAATCTAAAAAGAAACCTTTGGGCGGGTCCCTGCTGCACATCTGCGCCTGTGTCTCCGTTTGTGCTGTGTCCTGGACAGGTGTAGCATGATTGTCATCTATAAAAGGAAAGAACTTAGATGAAAGTTGCCATGCCAAAAAAAGAATTGGTTATTATCAATGAAATATCAAAATTCAAGAGAAGCCAAGTTGAGCCGGGCAGGCCGTGATTACACGCGGGAAGCCCCTGGTATCGTTTATGAGGGTCGGATCATCAAACCAATCTCATTTATATATGATGGAATGCCGGATTCGTTTAACCGTGTCCGTGGTCTTGACGACCTGCCATTTTTTTTGGTTGGTGAGGCCGTCTAGTTTGCGGCTGCTAGAGCCGCTGCATCCTCTTCCATACGTAAGAAACATTCGGTATTTCCGCTAACTGAGATGATGCCACTTGGACCGGGCATCTTAAGCTTGAGAAAAGCATAATGCGGTATTGCATTAAAACGAGCGAAAGCCGTTCTTCCGAGTAGTGCTTGATAGCCACTTCGGAATGGGGCAATGTGAAAAGTTAACCTTTCGCTTCGGAAGTTATCGGGAGAACCGAATACCACCTCTAGTAGTAGAGAGCCCGTACAGCGGGCCTCTTGGCCTGGTATTACTCCCTTGAAGGTAGTATTACAGTGGCTTATTTGTGTCGGGTCTATCCCCATTTTGCAGACTATGTCCTGATATATAAGATTTAGGTCACTGCCGCCATCCATGAGGACTCGTGTCAAATGGTAGCCATTTATTATTGGGTCTAACACCAAGGCCGTCAGTCCTTCGTGCCGGATATTTGTCTCATGATCCCTACAATCAAAAGTGATCGGGCAGGCCAACCAGGGGTTGAACCTAGGGGTGACGGGCTCTATGGCGTGTGTGCCTCAGAGTGCATGCTTGCTTCTATTCTTGGTCACATGGATCACGTTAACTGTTTTAACCTCTGGTGGGAACTTTTTCTGTCCTCCGGTGCTTTGCTGGCGAGGTTCATCCTCGTCTTCGCTTGGTGTCTCTTCCCATTTGTGTTCGGCGTTGAGCTTACCGGCCTGCTTGAAGACCCAACATTCTCTATGGGTATGATTTGCAGGTGTCTGGGGTGCCGTGAATCTGACAGAGTTTCTCAAGAATTTTGTTTAGGCCAGATTGTCCTTCTCTGCTGCCTTTGAAAGGCTTTTTCCGCTGACCTGGTCGGGAGCCCCTGAATCCGGCGTTGACCGCCATGTTATCTGGGCTACCTTCTTTATTTCGATGCTTGTTTTTGTTACATCATGGTTTACCATTGCCATCCCTGACTTCGGATGTGCTTGGGTCGCTGGTGCTGCTACGGGCCAACCAGTTGTCCTCACCTACACAAAAGCGGGTCATGAGGCTTGTTAGGGCTGCCATTGTTCTCGTTTTTTCTTGGCCGAGGTGTCTGGCGAGCCATTCGTCTCGGACGCTGTGTTTAAAAGCTGCTAAGGCTTCGGTGTCCGGACAGTCAATGATTTGGTTCTTCTTTCTGAGGAACCTGTTCCAAAGCTTTCGGGCGGACTCTCCGGACTGTTGGATTATATGACTTAAATCATCTACATCCGAAGGTCGGACATAAGTCCCTCGAAAATTGGCCCAAAAAGCGTCCTCGAGCTCCTCCCAATTTCCACTTGAATTTTCGGGGAGGCTTTTCAGCCAGTGCCGAGCTAGCCCTTTAAGCTTGAGGGGCAAGTATTTAATGGCATGGAGATCGTCTCCACGAGCCATATGAATATGGAGGATAAAGTCCTCTATCCAGACTCTAGGGTCTGTGGTCCCGTCGTACGCCTCTATGTTCATCGGTTTAAATCCCTCTGGGAATTCGTGATCCAGCACCTCATCAGTGAAACATAAGGGGTGTGCGGCACCCCTGTATTGGGATGTGCCATGGTGTTCAGACGGTTGTAGTATTCGGTGTTGGTTTGTACCGTAGCGCGCTTCCAAGATCCATAGATGGATGTGGTCGCGCCGGATTTTGGACGCAAGTTCTCATGTAGATCGTGTGTTGACTTATGCGCAACTTTGCTAGCCGCTCTATCGCGTTCCCCAGGTGGTAGATCTGGCTGGTTGGTCGTATCATTCTTTGGCTATATGGGCTCTAAGGCCTCATCATCGAATTCCGGTAATAGCTTGCACTTTGGATAACTGTTTTTATGGTAACTTCCACCATACTTTGTTACTTTGTTCCACCTGCTGTTGAGCGTATCTTGTGCGGCCTTGATCCTTTGCTTCTGTTTCTTCAGGCTCCTCGCTGTGGCAATAAGCCTTCTGTGGAGGTTCTCTTGCTCCAAGTGTGTTTCCGGGATGATGTGTGCATCTTCGTCCGGACTATTTTCTTCCCCGGACAGGGTTTGATGATGCTTATCCTTGGCGTCGTCATGTTCGGACGTCGGATCCGTACTATGTTTGCAGTTTGCATCTTGATCGTGCTCTGCCACCGGGGTGGTGCGGTCGTCGTCGTTTCTTCTAGAGTCGACTGGACTGTTATTTCCTCTTGCGCTGTTATCGCTGTTTTTGCTATGGCGGGACTTAGAGCGGCGCCGCTGACGTCAGCACTTAGGTTGCTTGGAGGGGGCATCCTCCGCTATCTCTTTGCCATTGCCCTCTCTGGGTGTATCCACCATGTATACGTCATGTGATGAAGTGGTGCTCCAGCGCCCTGTGGGCGGTGGTTCCTGTTCGTCTCCTGCATCGTCGTCAATACCGTCGATGTCTTTGGAGTCAAAGTCGAGCATGTCGGTTAAGTCATCGATAGTGGCTACTAAGTGGGTGGTGGGTGGGCAGCGAATTTCTTCGTCGTCCGCATCCCATTCTAGTCGGACATAGTTCGGCCAAGGTTCTCCTGACAGGGAGAGAGACCTTAATGAATTTAGCACATCTCCGAAAGGTGAGTGCTGGAAGATATCCGCGGAGGCGAACTCCAAGATCGGTGCCCCGTCGGATTCGACAGGCACGGATGTAAGCGGCTCCGATTCCATGGCCGGAGGTAAATCCAGTGGTTCGGCGACGCGGCTCTCAAAAGGGGTGAAGTCAGTATCTGGCTCTATCGCCACTAAGAGTGCGGCCTCCATGGTAGGATCTATCCCTCCGCTCTCGGATGGCGCGATTTTCTCTGGATTAATGTCCGGAGTAGTTGCGGATGCACTCTCCTGAACACTGTCCGACGGCAGAGTTACGTCATGCTCGTCGCGACTGTGCGGCGCGTCCGATATGGGCTCGAATCCATCGAAGATCAAGTCTCCGCGGATGTCGGCCGTGTGGTTCAAGTTTCCAAATCTGACCTGATGGCCAAGGGCGTAGCTCTCGATCTGCTCCAGATGGCCAAGTGAATTGGCCCACAGTGCGAAGCCGCCGAATACGAAGATCTGTCCGGGGAGGAAAGCCTCGCCCTGGACCGCATCGCTAGCGATGATCGAAGGAGCCATCCAGACTTATGGTGACGACATAGTGGAACTCTCAATGAAAGCACCAATGTCGGTGTCAAAACCGGTGGATCTCGGGTAGGGAGTACCGAACTGTGCGTCCAAGGCGGATGGTAACAGGAGGCAGGGGACGCGATGTTTACCCATGTTCGGGCCCTCTTGATGGAGGTAATACCCTATGTCCTGCTTGATTGTTCTTGATGATATGAGTATTACAAGAGTTGATCTACTATGAGATCATAGAGGCTAAACCCTAGAAGCTAGCCTATGGTACGATTGTCTGTTGTCCTATGGACTAAAACCCTTCGGTTTATATAGACACCGGAGGGGGCTAGGGTTACACAAGGTCGGTTACAAAGGAGGAGATATACGTATCCGTATTGCCTAGCTTGCCTTCCATGCCAAGTAGTGTCCCATCCGGACACGGGATGAAGTCTTCAATCTCGTATCTTCATAGTCTAACAGTCCAGCCATAGGATATAGTCCGGCTGTCCGGAGACCCCCTAATCCAGGACTCCCTCATACGTACGTGGCCGTATTTTATTTCTTGCACACTGGCCGATGTACGTACGTGTACATGCTACATGCGCGCCTCCACTACGACACATGCGCGCCTCTACATCGACCAGTATGTACGTACATGTTCGCGACCAGAATGACAACGCTACGTACGCTTCGACCAGGTGGGTCCCGACTGTCAGGCACTTCCTTGCCTGCGAAGATGTAGCTGGTGGGTCCCTACAGTCAGGGGGCGAATTGTTTTTTTGCCTAGATGCACTTCCTTGCGTGCGAAGATGTAGCTGGTGGGTCCGAGCAGTTAGGGGGAATTTTTTTTCACAAAATATGGTGGCCCGTCCGGTGGGTCCCTGCTTTCAGGTGGAGGAATAATTATATTGCGTGTAATAAGGAGGCACTTCCTTGCAGCCGTCGTGGACCCAGCTATCAGCCTCTCCACGTATAGTACTCTTCCAATGGAAGTCGTTCCTGGACCACGCCGCACCGAGAGCACCAGGGCGGTGGACGATGGTGAGCGGCGAGGCCTAGGAAGGGGACGACGCGGAGCCGGTGAAGACGCGGTAGTGGAAGCCCGCGCGGAGAGGAGTACGTGGGTTCACTAGTTCGGCTGTGGTGTGAGGCTGCCGTCACCGCAGGGCCTGGCCTGCGGTGGGAATAGTAGGGGCGATGAGGCCTCCGCGGCAGCACAACCGGCCACAGGAGGCAGGAGCATGCGGCACGACCGGCGCTGCTTTGGGCGGCTAGAGCAAGAAGACCAGAGGTTGAAGAAGCACTACGGCCATTGGATGGACATCGTACGGTCACTGGAGCTAGAATCGTTCATATCGACTAAGTTGACAAAGCACTCCGTCCCCATCAACTTAGTAGGCCCAGAAGTCAGCCTCCCAACAAGGTGGGTCCCAACTAGCAGGGGGAGTATTCATTTTTTTTGTGCGTAATAAGGAGGCACTTCCGGTGGGTCCGAGCTAGCAGCGGGGGGAATGTTTTTTTCGTGAAATACGGTGGCCCGTCCGATGGGTCCTAGCAGTCAGGGGGGAAACTTTTTTTTCGCCAAATACGGTGGCCCGTCGGTGGGTCCCTGCTGTCAGGTGGAGGAATAATTATTTTTCGCGTAATAAGGAGGCACTTCCTTGCGGCTGCCGTGGACTCAGCTGTCAGCCTCTCCACATACAGTACTCTTCCAATGGATGTCGTTCCTTGACCATGTTGACCACGCCGCGCCGAGAGCACCAGGGCGGTGGACGACGGCGAGCAGCAAGGCCTAGGAAGGGGACGACGCGGAGCCAGGGAAGACGCTGCAGTGGAAGCCCGCGCGGAGAGGATTACGGGGGTTCACTGGTTCCGCTGCTATGTGAGGCTGCCGTCGCCACAGAATAATAGGGGGTGTGGGTGAGTCGAGGGATGGCCTGGCCAACGGTGGGAGTAGTAGGGAGAAGTGAGGCCTCTGCGGTAGCACAACCGGCCATGGGAGGCAGGAGCAGGCGGCACGACCGGTGCTGCTTTGGGCGGCTGGAGCAAGAAGACCAGAGGTTGAAGAAGCACTACGACCATTGGGTGGACATCATACGGTCACTGCACCTAGAATCGTTCATATTGACTAAGTTGACAAAGCCCTTGGTACGTGTCAACTTAGTAGGCCCACGGGTCAGCTTCTGAAATGGTGCGCCCCACATGTCATGGGGAGGAATCATTTTTTGGGCGGGTGAAGCTAGAATATCCGAGATTGAAGAAGAAGCACAACATCCGTTGGATGGACATCCAACGGCCACTGCTGCTAGAACCGTGTGTTGACTATAATAAGTTGACAAAGCCTTGCATACGCGTCAACTTCTTTTTTTAGGGGACGCGTCAACTTAGTAGGCCCACAAGTGTGTGGCAGAGAACTTATAGCCCGTTTGCGATTTGCAAGAATGTACAACCCATTTTTGAATTCTAATGGAATTTACTACAACCCATTTACAGTTTGTTAAAAGTACAACCCATTTTCTAGCTAGGACAACGATTAATAATTTCAACCAACCGTTCAAGACAGAATTCAATAAAATTTCCCACATTTTGATTGGATCTGAAATATTTTTATCCCATAATTTCTAGTTAGATTAAATATAAATTTGTATTACGTAAAAATCTAATGAAGCATTGCATGTGAAACAATTAAAAATTAAGATTTTCAAAATCCATAAATAATATTTAATAAACTAATTTTGTGCTTGGTGCATTTTTTATAGTTACTGCCCAGTTCTTATAATTACATCCCATTTATTATTTTTTAAAGCCCATTTTCTTGTTAAGCCTAATGCATCCCTCCTAGGAAAAATTTTGCAGCCCAGCGGGGCAGAGAATAACAAGTTGACCTTGCCTGGGTATTCCTCAAAAAAGTATAGCCGGGCTAGACATTTACATCTTGAAAAAAATTAATATTCGGGCTGGATATCGGTCCTAGGCTAGACGGGCCATAGCTCGCCCAGTTAATACCCTACTCTCCTCTGAACAACAACGAAAACATCGCCAAGAAAAACTCTGCAGTGCTCACACCTCAAAAACACAAATACTGCTCGAGCTGCTTGGTCCCAGTTTTCGACCGCACCTTGTGCAATTCTCTCGTTTATATTGACTACATAGGTTGATAATGGTGTGGGACCGTGATGTCGGGAAACCAGGAGGAAGCAAAAAAATATAATTCTACATAATAAGGAGGCACTTGCGTACGTACGGCTATGGCCCTAGTGGGTCCCTACTGTCATCCAATCAAAATAAAGTCATCTCCTAAATCCTCATGTTCATTGACCATGTTAACAATGCTCGGCGCCACGGCGAGCGCAACAACTCAAAGGACAATGGAGAGGGCCTCGCGGGCCCTACGGATGGTCTGATACAGCGCCCGCTGCTCATTCAGGAAGCCAGGATCATCGGACACCTATGAGCACCTTCGAGAGACTGAGACGGCATGAAACGGTAAGGCCACACTTGGGAGCTCTGGTTTATTTCACACCTGTATTAAGATACAAGTGTAATTTACTCGTCATCGGAAACAACGCGTAAAATACATGCATAATGAAACCGAGGGCTCGAGGTCTATAAGTAAAACCGGCGGGTTACGCGTGTAATTTGAGAGACCGGTGTATATTTTACTAGTCGAAATCGATCAACCAAGCGCTTCGCCCTGGACCTTCTGCTTTTATTTACAAGCGTCAGTTTTACAAGTGGTTTTGGTTGGAAAACGATGATCCAATCATGGCCTAAGATGATGAGTTGGTCGGAAGATCATATGGTTTCACGTCTAACCTACCCGACTTGTCGTATAGGCTATGAATGAAACATAAGACGATGAACTTCTTAAGCACGGAAACAACAGAAGAGGATGATCTTCCTGACAAGCAAATCACTGGCATTAGATCGACATGCAAAACAATACAAAGCATTATTCTCAAGAGGCATGGTGAACAGCTCCTGATGCCGCATGCCACAACATTCCAAGCTCAACTTTGCAATCAAACACACGGCCTGGCATTACATAGACAATATTCAGAACAAACTCTTAAAATATCTTACATAAGTCAACATTCATGTGACTATGCATCTCAGCAGAGTAAATATTTACTTCTGAACTGAAGACAAGAAGAGGAAAAAACAATCGACGTTGCTCACAGCAAAGGGCGTCCCACTCAAAAATATCAAATGCATGTCTTCTGGCTAACATCAATGAGCAAAAAATGGCAAGGTTTTCCAATTCCAATATATTAAACTAATGTCAACTTTGACAAGCTTTTCCCGTTCAAAATATGTAATGCCTATGATTGTGGAACGGGCAGGGTTTGTCATCTGATAGTCCAGTGGCTCAAGGTGACGACGAATGATTAGAGAACCATTCGATGTATTTTGCATGATGTGAAGTATTATGGAGGACACGAACCATCTGAACATTCTGTGCAGTTCCACTAAAATCAAGCTGAGCATCCCTGTGGATTTCGTATTTATATGCTGCCAGAAAACAAAGTCACATCAGCACAGACATGAATATTGGCCCCAGTGTCAACCCACCAATCGGTGGACTAACAAACCGAAAGTACGGTAAACAGATTACCATACCCAGATGCCCCATCATTGTTGCTTAGAGTGACATTGAAAGAGTTGGAGTCTTGTCCTGGCTTCTTGGTACTTGTTTAGGCACTTGTTTGCCCAGTGTTCTTCTGAACCACAAGTAAAGAAGCCATCTCTCTTCTTGTCTTTCTTCTTACCCTTCTTAATGGCTGACGCTGGCAGCACCATTCAAACATATAGTCCGGTGGCTCAAGGTGATGATGAATGATTAGAGAACCATTCGATGTATCATGCATGACAAAGTATTATGGAGGACACAAACCATCTGGACTTTTTGTGCAGTTCCACTAAAATCAAGCTGAGCATCCCTATGGGTATCGTATTTATATGCTCCAAGAAAACAAAGACACAGCAGCGCACACATGAATATTGGCCCTAGTGCCAACCCAGCAATCGGTGGACTAACAAGCTGAAAGTATGGTAAACATATTACCATACCTAGATGCCCCATCATTGTTGCTTAGAATGACATTGATAGATTCAGAGTCCTGTCTTGGCTTCCTGTACTTGTTTGGGCACTTTTTGCCCAGTGCACTCCACGTGTTGTAGAGTTTCCTATGCTCTCTGCAGACTAGTCATTTCACCGGCGTCTACTAATACTCTGTAAAGCTTCTTGATCATTCATTGTGTAATGTAGCGCAAACAGTGATTGCTTCTTTCTGCAAAGTGCTAAGACCAACTGGACCCACTAATGTAGCAGTTTGCCTTAGACACATTGGCTCCTTTTGTGTAGTTCAACTAAAATCAAAGTCGGAATAAAACCGAGCTTTAATTTTGATATCCCTGTAAGCAACAAAAGGTATAAGGGAAACAATTACTGAGAAATAACGGTTCATGACTTGTACTCCCAAAACAAAAACATCTACTGATCTACCTTATCTTAATGGGAAACAAAGCAGGAGAGTAGCAATTCTCAATCAGTGTGATTCATTCATATTAACTGCGACATTATCTTAACAATACCTTGTTTCAACATTTATAAAGGACGACAAAGCAGCAAATTATCATTCCTAAAACAATGCGACTGATTCATTTTAACAGAGACATTATCTTAACAATACCTTGGTTAAACATGTAGAAAGCAATAGAAAGCAGGATAGTACCATTTGTAAAACACTGTAACTGATATATAATAATAGAGACATTATCTGAACAATACATTTCTTAAACATGTACTCTGGCCGATCCCTGACAGAAATGGTACTCCCACTAATCCCTAACAAGTGTTGCAGTTTTGAACTAAGATTCAGTAGTTAATTCTGAGGAAAGTCGGTACTGACCTTTCAAGACCAAGATTTGAAACAACTCGTGAGGAAGACCTGAGAGAGATCTCAACACATATATGGAAATCCGGTCTCATTTTGTGCAGTTCCACCAAAATTAAGCGAGGAAAAATATCGCAATAGCAACAAGTTGAATACATATCCCTGTTTTAATAGAGGTAAAAAAGGAACCAATTATTGGCCAATAAAGGAGGATGAAACATGCGGCCATAAAAATGGTAATCCCGTCAATCCCTAACAAGTGTTGTAGTTTTGAAATAAGATTCAGTAGTTAATTCTGAGAGTGGCATTGCTTAATTTTACCAGCGGCATTAGATTAACAAAAAGCATAAATAGTTCCAGGGGAGAGTGGGCGCAGCAACAACATGTGCTTCCATCTACTTATAAAGAGGGTGATGTAGAGTTTGTTGTAACAAAGCAACAAGCATAATGTCTGGGTTGGTCCCATTTTTGTTCACTGCTTAATGGGAAAAGACAGCAATACAATAGCTTCAATTCAACATTTATTTAAAAAACTACCAATACAAATAGCACAACATCTAAAAACACCGTGCACGATCATGTGGATGAAGGCAAGTACCAACCTGTAATGACACACACAAGATCACGTACTAATCTACCAACACGAATAGGAAATCCAATCTCGTTTTGTGCAGTTACTCTGAAATCAAGTAAAGTCGCCAGTGTGACATTTAAGTTTGCTATAGCAACAAGTTGAATAGATATCCCTGATTTAACAGAGGCAAAAAAGGAAACAATTACTGCCAATAAAGGAGGATGAAACATGCGGCCACAAAAAGAAGCATCTACCTTATCTTGATGGAAAACAAAGTATAGGACAGTAGAATTTCTAAAACGGTTGCATTGATTCATATTAACAGATAAATTCTCTTAAAATAGTTCATTAGTTAATTCTGAGAGTGGCATTGCTTAAAATACATTAGCTTCAATTCAACATTTATTTAAAACAGTACCAATACAAGTAGCACAACATCTCAAAACACACTGTGCGATCATGTGGGTGGGACATAGGACATGCCAGCACCATGTGCGTCCACACATATAAATGGGTGATGCAGAGTATGTAGCCAAGCAGCATATCTGCGTTGGTCCCATATTTGTTCTCTTTGAAACTTTTTCTGATGTGAGGGCAGCAAATCTAGTCCTGCACAAACTACCCGCCCCCCAGTTTCTTTCCCTTTTCAACAAAGAGTTCGGTTGCTTACGGATGTGTGTACTGGGTTACCCCATTTTTCCCTTTTCGACCAACAAAGCGTCTGGATAGCTAGTCTATACTACTTTCCCTCCCTCCTTTCCTCATTGAACCACGTCCTAGATTCATGCTCCACCCCACCGCACCCTTCTTTCCTCTTTGAACCAAGACCTAGATTCGACTACAGAATCAAAAAAGATTAGCATGCAGCTAGACCAATGATGGCTTCAAAGAAACTTATACCTTAGGGTTGTCGGGATGTGGCAAGGCGTGCGGCGAGAGGTCGGATCTTCCCACACTACGTATGGCAGCGAGGAAGAAGGGGTCGGTGGCCCTCCCGCATAGGCTTTGGGTGAAAGAGAAAAGTGCAGTCGGCAGTGGATTGCCTCCCTCGCCGAAGGAGATAGAGTGAACACTGCACCTCCTCCCCTTCCCGGTGCGATGGGATCCGAACGCCTCCTTCGCCAGCTGTGAGGGGCTGAGAGAGACAGAGGCCACAACACAATCTTGTTTAGATCTGGTGAAGAGGGTGAGAGACAGTGAATATATCAAACCCTAGCAAAGGAATGGTGAGCCTCCAGCATGTATTTATATATGTAGTGTGCAGAGAGTGTGGAGAGTGCAAACCCTAGCGAACAAGCGCTGAGGCTCCAGCTTTTATATATACTGTAGTACGGACTGAGCTCTGGTGCCTTAACTGCACCTGCTTTTTGCTGTATGACAGGTGGTCCAGCCATATTTTGGGCCCACGTGTCATAAACCCAAAGTCAGGTGCACTAAAGTCAATGAAGCTACGTCCATATAGTACTCGTGTATACGACTAATATATAGTGGAGTGGTTTTCTTATTCTCTCCATAACAATCATTATAAATTGTGTAAGTATGAAATGAAACTCTTTATTTAACGTACCAGTTAAGAAAACTACTGTCCACACGCCCTGCTCGCACTCCCTGTCCTTCACGTGCGGTACACTACCCTCCCTCTAAGAGAACAACCACACATGCGCCAAATTATCGGAAACATGTGAGAGTGTGTACAAATAAAGAATTTTAATTTCAATTATCGGAAAGGTTTGAGAGTATATACAATTTGCCCTCTCTAATAATTATGGTTTGTTGTGTTTGTCCTAAACTTGGTCAAACTTTACAAAGTTTGACTCCAGTCAAATCTAATATTCAGAGTAAATAAAAATGGAGGGCTACTACGTCCATCTGGGTTTTTAGTCCACACCATTTTTTAATCAAAGTTAATAGCTGGACAAATAAAATTACAGGGAAGCTAGACACAAAGTTGTGAGAAGGCTTAGAAATCAATACAAAACATATGCTCTTAGTACCAACATCGATCCTTCTTCGAGGAAACATTTGGTTCATAGCCAATTGTGTGATAAAATTGCACCAACGTGAAAGACGACTGCATCTCCAACGCAACCAAGGTGAACTGACGAAGGATATCATCGTTGTGGGTAACAAGCAAAGAGCACTGATTGAAGACAACTTGTTTTTCATTGAAAATCGATCAGCTTCACCAGCCGACGCAACCATGAGGCGCAACCATGAGCATCGATAGGTCATCATGGTGATGCATCATCCATTTGGCATCAAGTTTGGGCGAGGCACCTATGAAGTTCGACAAATCCTCACTATGGTCTGTTTCTTCTCGGTAGTCAAGCTCGAGGAAGGAAGAACCACGTGGCAGAGGACAGTGAGGCGGAACAATGGCCATCCAATTTTGTGCAGTTCCACTAAAATTGAGGAAGACATGCCCGGGTATGGAGATACACATCGCTGTTTCCAAAAATATAAAAAAGGGTTATAGTGTTTTTACTTTGTTTTACAAGATTAACAATGACATATCAATTGTCAATTAGAGTTATGAAAAGTACACCAACAAACAGAAGCATCATGATTATCTTGATGGGGACTAAACCAGGATACCCGAGAAAAAAAAGCATTTCTTCATGTAACTAGTGATAGTATTAGATTAGCAGCAGCAATAGGAGCATATGGACAATGACCGCACAACCACCATGTACTTTTTGTCGAAACAACATGTATACCTCCACTGAGGCATAAATAAGGACAACTTTTCGAGTGGCATTTACACTATAATAGTAGGTGATGTTGGACCAGTCGATGAACACTAGCTACTATACATGGGGAACTGGGGAGTAGTCGCATAGAAGAAAACCCGCATGCAGCGACCTGGGGAGCTGACCAGTACAAGAAGTTATACCTCAGGTGGGCGAGATGTCGCTTAGGCGTGCCGGCGGGATATGCCCACACAACGGTAGTGAACAAGGGCGTGGAGGTCCTTCATCCGCGCCAGCGCCGGCTCTGAGAGGACGGTGCGCATCGGCTTCCTCCATCGCCGACGGCGACAATGTTAATGCTGCACCTCCTCACCTCCCGCAGTGGACGGGATTCGGCCAGATCTGTGACCAGTGGTGAGGAGAGAGATAGTTTGGACATTGTCATCTTCTTTCGATATGGAGAGGGTGAGAGAGCGAGACGTGAGAAACTCTATCAAACAAGAGGCTATAATGGAGTAAAAAAATCTCTCCATAGTAGTGGTTTTAAATAGAATACGCGCGTTCCCGGAAAAAAGAAACAAAAACTGGCAGACAATTTTTTAACGTACCAAGAAAGAAAACTCGATCAAAAACACGCCCCCGCTTCGAGGTCGCGAGAGTCGTCGCACACACACACATAGACATAGGCATTCATATCCGTGTTTACGTAAAATTCCATTTCCATCTCCATCACCAACCATATTTGTCCAACTGGCACATTATTTACGTCGTTAATTATATACGTGGCAATATTAACGTACAACATCTCTTGTTTGCGGGCGTCCGGACCTCTGCCACGGCCGCTCCTGACCAACCCGAACCCTCTTCATCACCCACGCGTGCTTCCCGCCCGAAACGGCCAGTGCCGCATTCATGCCCAGCCAGAGCGGACGCGACCTCATTGGCACCAGCATTGAAGCAGCACACTGGCCGAGAGAGCGTCGCCTGCGCTGCTTCCTGGTGCACGAGACTGCTCCGCGTTCAAAGGTCGCAATACCCTGCCACAGCATGCATGTAAAAAGTTCTTGGGAGTCTGTGCTATAGCTAGATGTCCTCCCCCAACTCGTCAATCTCTTCCAGTAGTACTAGTACTCCATGGCGTGACCCACCGACAAACAGGCAGGAAAGTTATTGTATACTTGGTTTGCGGTGAGTGGCATGCCGAGCGACCGTGTGGGGTCGAGCTGTGGAGGAGGGTGAGACATGAACACGACAGACGTGATTTAAACGTTGGTTTTGCTCGATGGCGCGATCCAACGAAACGAAACAATGGTTTCCTCCGTTTCCATTTTTTCTCCAGAAAAACGGAAACTTTCCACTCCATTTTCATTCCTACTCCAAGGTTGCCCCGTTACAACATTCCATCAAATACAAAGGAAAACTAACACGCATGCTGATGCATCTCAATGATTCACAGATCATAGCCAATATTTACTTCACAACGAAAGACAAAAGTTGTGAGAGCGTGTACGAAAGAAAAATTACTAATGGGATCACTATGACTTAAACCCTAAACCCTAAACAGGATTTAATTTCCTAGCTAGGTAGAACCTGTCGAAAGAATGACGGCTGGCACCCTCGGATCGTACGATGCTTTTGTGCAGTTCCACTAAAATCGAGGTGAGCATCCCTGATGGCAAAGATATTGAAGAAGTGTGATTAGAATAATAGTACTGGCACTAGTTCATGAGGCATAAACTCATCACAAGTAGAATCCTGTAGAAGTAGAGAAAGATCGACATGGAGATGGAGCTACGTGGGGAGCTGTGGCAGTGGAGCAAGACGGCTCCAAAAGGAAGATGGACTACCTGGGACGTCGGGCTGTAGCTAGAAGGGTGGTTGGGACGCGGCATCGGCCCATACCGCGGTGACCCTCGATTGGGACGCACCGACTGTGGATTTTCTCCCTCACCGATGTCGACCGCGTCTACGCAGAACATTGTTCCCTTCCCCCAGCTGCGGGATCAGGCCGGATATGTGACCAGCGGTGTGGCCACCGTCGTTCTATGCTTGTGAAGAGAGCAACCCAAGCAAGAAGGCTTGTAGCTTAGGCTCCTGCTAGTGTATATATAGTCGTCTTCTTTTTCTCTCCATATCAACCATTTTATATTGTGTACGTGTCATTGAAGACTGAAATGATGGTTGCTTCATCCGACTAACTTACTGTGTGATTTGACTGCTCCTTTAGTGGCCCCTACACGTACTCCCCCTACATGTATGCAATAGTCACACATACACATGGACGCAAAAACGCGCGTGACGCCCTAATGCATGCATGTCCGAGCACACGACGGAACACACACGGTCACGCTCAAGTGCTCAACCTACACGTGCATGCACACACATACTCAGCCAAGGTGAGCTAGTTACCGTATAAACACCGGAAAATGTATATATTGAGCGCAATGAGTGTATTATGAAGTCCATTGACCGTATTTTTACAAATATACAGTGACAGACAGTGTATTTATCTCGTTTGAAATTATGTCATATTAACTGGAGAGGAGGCAGTATGGACTGGCATTACTTTGTTGTCTCCCGTCAACTTGCCGAACGAGTAGAAGCTTGCAGGACGAGAGAAGCTTGCGCGCGGTGGCTCGCAGGACAACGAGAAACTTTTGACTAATGTAAGCTCTCGTTGGCTCAGGCGGTGGACGTGCAACAGTTAATTCGATGTCAGATTGCGAGAAGCATCCACTGTACTAGTACTATTATAGTTGCACTTCCCGAAGAGGCGAACAACCAAGCGCAAAGTTTACTAATACTAGTAGTACTACTATAGTCTATAGAGGTATGTACTATACTAGTACTAGGAACCGAATGGAGGAGCATCTGCACTCTTATTATATTTTTAAAATGTGATAAAGCAATCTTTAACACATTTGGTTCTCTTCGAGCGTCCTCGCATGTGATAATGGAAGTTGATTGCATGGAACACTCGCCACAATGCTCGCTTAATTCTGGCTCATATCCTATTACAAATAGGAGCTCTCAGTAATATTTCCTCTTTTTTTTTGTTATTCAGCATGTAAACAGGTTAGCAAACCTTGCGGTGCATCTTTGAGAGAACCGTGCTTGCTGCACTTTGAATGTTGCCGAGAGCTTGCTTGATGAAACACCTCGCTTCCTACTTCTTTTTTTGCAGGGTACCTCGCTTCCTAGTGACCAATGTCTTGGCTGATCGTCCTAAGAATGCTTATATATGAATAAAGCTCTCTCATTTACCCGCAAAAAAGATTAAGCCATATTAACCGGAAAGGATGGAGTATGGACTAGCACTACTTGTTGGTGTGTCCCGTCAACTTGCAGAATGAGGAGAAGCTTGCAGGACAAGGTGAAGCTCGCTTACGCCTTTTGACTAATGCAACGTACCCTCGCCCAGGCGGTGGACATGCATCAGTTCATTTGGTGTCAGATTGCCAGAGGCATACACTGTAGTATCGAACATGCGTAGTACCATCATTGTTAGACTTCACGAAGAGGCGAAGAGCCAAGCGCAAGGTTTAGTAGTACGAGTAGTACTACTACTATAACCGCATGGTGCAGTCTCTGTACTCTAATTTTTTTAATCTCTGATAAAGTACACATTTATTCTGGAGAAGGGCGGAAAACGGCAGCCCAACATGTAATGATGATATCGATGAACCATGCTCGAATATATCTTGGCCTCCGTGCGAGCCAGTCTGTGTGTTCTCGCTCCTCGTCTCTCTCAAGGAATGGTGGGTTGGCCATTTTGCCGTCAATTGAGATCGGTTTGCTCACACTCCGGTCCCACATGTCAGTGATATGCCAAGAGGAGGTGCATTGACCCATTGGCCATACGTGTACTTGGTTTTGCACCTTCATACTACTCCTCCCCCCGTCACAATTTACAGGGCGCGCTTCATTATGATGCATTTCTCTCAATGCATTTCCACCACCAGAGAGACTTTAGACGCGTTTGGTTTAATGCTCAATTAATTAGGGCGTGGTAACCGCAATTTTCTCTTGATGTAGTACTACGGAGTGGAGTAAGTGCATGCATGTGTGTACCCGGGGTGGAAGCACTGCTTGCATGTGTGTATGCATTATTTCCTCTAGTAATAGACGTCGTGCTATAACTACCAATGCTATTTTTAGGCTGATTGCTAGTCACCTTGGTCCCAGAGATTTTCTCTTTTTCTGAAGTGCACTCTATAAACAGTGATGGATGGAGTAGTATGAGCAGATTCAAAGAAGAGGATATTGATGGTTGCTTATTCCGAGCAAATTATAGTGGGAAAGGTGGGGCTTATGATTTGACCGCTCATTACTCACTATTAATGCGGCACAACGACCGTCTGAGTCTCCCATGCGGCTGTGCACTACCCCCTCGGTTCTTAAATATACTCCGGAGTATTTGTCTTTCTAAAGATTTCAACGAGTGACTACTCAAATATTTGTCTTTTTAGATATTCAAATGGACTACTGTATACGAATGTATATAGACATATTTTAGAGTGTAGATTCACTCATTTTGCTCCGTATGTAGTCACCTGTTGAAATCTCTAGAAAGACAAATATTTAGGAATGGAGGGAGTACACATACGAAGCAAAATGAGTGAATCTACACTCTAAAATATGCCCATTTGAAATTTGTAAAAAGACAAATATTTCGGAACGAAGGAGTATAATTTTGTGCATGGCACATGGAACCGGATGCAGAAGAGGCTTCTGGCAATGCTATCAAGCTTCCAGCATTTGTTTACATAATTGACGTACTATACAAATAATTTTCCAGCGACATGAAATTGTACAATGGTGTGAGCTTTTAGCTTTTGTTTTGTGTGTATTGCCATCGATGCTCTTTCGGAAACAATAAAAAACTAACTTCCTTGCTAATCAGAGCTAATATTTACATCACAACTGAAGACAAAGTTGTGAGAAGGTGTTAAATTAAAATTGATCCATGCTTTCATTGGCAGCAACGGCACCCCAGCTCTGTCTAAATCAACGAGGCATGTTGGGAAAAAAGTAGCTGTCTGGAGCATGCAACATTCCGATCATTTTGTGCAGTTCCACTAAAATAGAGCTGAGCGTCCCTGTTCCAAAGATATTAAGTGTGATTACGATAATAGAGGACTGCTGTTGAAACAATAAACACACAAATAGAAGCCGGTCACCTTTGCAGTCTCTCTTACTACTAACTAGTGGGAGAAGATTAGGTTCGGAGTTGGATGAGGACAATAGAGCAAAACCAATCTCCCTTTGTGCAGTCGCACTGAAATGTAGAGACGTTGCCCGGCTGACATTTTGGTAGAACTACACAAAACACTCTTAAGAAAAAAGTGATTTGTGCAGTTCACCAAAAGGTCACAATAGCAACAAGGTGAAATGGATAGCCCTATTTGCAAAAAAGAGGTAGAAAGGAAACAATTACTGGCCAATAACAGTTGATGACACATGCAACGACAAAAAAAGAAGCATATTCCTTGTCCTAAGGGAAGATAACAACACGGTTGTGTTTCTCTAAAATGGTGTGGGACGAGATTGTAATATGGAAAGTATGCCGGACGAGCTACGTTTTGGGCAAAGAACTATGTAAGATCCACATGCAGCGACGTGGGAAGACACGCAGTGGAGCAAGGCCGGAGGGGATACCTGGAGGTCGTCGGGATGTAACTAGGTGAGCGGCGGTGGGCGGAATCTGCCCATACTGCGGCAGTGAGCAGGTGGCGTAGGCCCTACCACGGCGGAGCTTGATCAGAGAGAACGGCGTGTACCGCAAATCAGGACATGCTGCCTTGGCGCCGTCGAACGGAGAAACGATGCACGTCCTCCCTTTCCGCCGGCGGACAGGATGCGGCCGGATCAGTGACCAACGGTGAGAGAGAGAGAGGCTATCGCATCCTTGTGTGAGATACTCTGAAGAGAGACAAACCAGGCAGGCAGGCTCCATTGTATATAGTGGAGCGGACTACCTTTTTCTCCATAAAAGTAGTTTTATATTCTGTGTATGTGCCATTGAGCGATATAACTTTATTTAAAAATAACGCGCCAACGCATCAAGTCGAACTTTGTTTCGTGCACACATGGTACACGACCTCCGTAGGTAAACAACCGCTACACGTGTTCAAATTAGCATGTGGGCTGCCATTTCGTACAGAAATGAGCTCCACCGTGTACCTGCGCGGGTGTGGCTGGGCACGAAGCGTGAGTACGTGCACGGTGCACCTATTCTCTTCTTGTATACGTACACCACCTACGTGGGGTTGTGTGAGAGAGATACAAACGTAGAGAGATAGTATAGTGTGTGGGTTCGTGAGAGTTTTGGGGGGTGGGGGTGGGGTCAATCAAAAAATGTAACATATGCAATTCGTGTGAAATAGTGTCCTGGATATATCATATATATATATATAGAGAGGGGGCGATCCACAAGAAGAGAGTGGAGGTATTATCGGCTTGAGGTGTCCATAGAATTGAAGAGAGGGATGATGTGTGTGTGTGCACGCGCGATCGATAAAGAGTGCCATCGAATTTGTGTGTGCCCACGTCGTCAAAGATATAGAGTGGCTGGCCTACTGGAACATGAGAGGGGACAGGTGCAGTTTGTCTCTGTAGCATGGATACCTACCTACAGCGCTCGACTATCGGTGTGTGGTGGGGGGAGGGAGGCCTAATTAACTATAGTGGTACAATGGTTGGTATATGTGTGGAGGAGGAGAGAGGCCTACCTCATGTATTAAGGGAGATCGATCTACCTCATGTATTAAGGGAGATCGATCGGCATCCATGCATAAGGAGAGAGACATAGCTAGAGTGTTGGAGGGGGTGGTAGTGGAGTTGCTTCTAACAAATGGTGGGATAGGCTTGCTAGACAACCAGAGGGCATGCCTGCAATATCAATAAGAGAGGGGATGGCTGCCTGTCTGTGCACGTGCGTGTGAGAGACAGGTCAAGAGGCCTGCACGAATGATGAGGGGGCGATATGGTTGTGGTAAGCAGACATAACTACATAGGAAGATCAATCGTCCTTTGTCAGAGAAAGGAGAGACATATTGTGAGGTACGTCGATCGATGGGGGGGGACAGTTAAAGTCGACCTAGGTATATGTTGGGAGATCGATCGGTATACAAGCATGTGTGTGTTAGAAGCAAATGAGGCACAAGGAGAAGGATAGAGAGAGAGAGAGAGGGATGCATCTAGGAGGTGGTGCGAGAGTCATACTATATCGAGGGGGAGGAGTGTGCGAGTACGAGATCGATGAAAAGAGTGGTGGGAGTGAGGCATAGACGGTGATAAGAGAAGAGGGGAAGCTTGTGTTTTGTGCTAGGCACACCTAGCTAGAGAGGCATATTGATCATTGTGTGCCGTAAAGAAGTAGCTGGGGTGCCAACACACACCGTGGGTGAAGGACCTAAAGTGAAAAGACGAATTTGCGCAATGGAGCTAGAGAATGCTGAGGGAGGGTGAGAGGTATGCGGGCGTGTGCATGCATGAGAGAAAGTTAGCGCTAGCTAGCGACAAAGATAAGAGGATTGTGTGGGTGTAAAAGACGAATAGAGATCATACTTCATTATAAAAAGCGAATTCGGATATTTAAAGAATTTATCATAGTGTTTTAAACCGACGCATGTGTGAATATATATAACGCTGATACACATGGTGTGGTTATGAACATGTTATAATACATATAATATATTTTATCTCTACTCTTATAAAAACGGAGTTGTTGATGATGGTGTGCCTGCCTTCCTGCAATATAGGCCGTCCGATTTATATCTGGCGGATAGGAAGGAAACTATGGCAATTTTGAAAAAAGATACCCACACCCCTCTCCATATTTGCAAATTAGGCCTCCCCTTGATCATGTTGATGTTTGTGGAACGCATGGGTATCTTGCTAGTACTATGTATAATATATAGAACATTGATCATAATTTGGGCTAATGTGTGGCTTTTGCAGCTCAGGTCTGAATACTTGTCATAATGTAGGGGGCGGGGCACTATACTATGTGTGATAAATACGGTGTGCACGTATGGAACATGGTTTAGATTACGAATATATAGTTAGTACATCAAATGTACTATTATTTGGAATCAACATCAAGTGTATTCAAAAAATAGAATTCGAGTTCATGTAGTCACATAGTTCATATCTATCTCTATAGTAATCATGTGGTGTGTTATTAAGGTAATACATGAATGATGGTTGAAGTTGTCAACAATCATGATTGTAGATTCTTATTGAAATAGAAAAACAAATTCAAATTCAGTCCGAATTGCAGCGGTAGTATAGACATTTGGAATGTAGTAAAATGTTGATATGAGTAGGTTACATGCATTATACAGCAAGCGAAAAAATTTAATTGGACATAACATGGATTCATACTCCCTCCTTCCATCCATATAGGGCGTAATGCGTTTTTGAAGATCGCCTTTGACTATTGACAAGATTAATAGTACATGACAAGCATAGTGTGAAAATTATATCATTGAAAGAACCTTTCACAGATGAATTTAACAGTGTGCTTTGTGTAAGTTGCATGTCATATATTATTGCTCTAATATTTGGTCAAAGTTAGCAACGAAAAATGCATTAGGCCCTATATAGATGGAAGGAGGGAGTAGCTTTGAATAGCATTTTTATAGTAAAATGGGGCAAGACTCTCTCTTTGTGTGGTGTGAATATGTCTATTTTTTCGTTTTCTTTTTGGTTTAGGGAAGTGCAAATTGATTTGGTACGTACAAGTACAATATTACACGTTAGGCTTGTCCGTAAAATTCAACCCGCGCCTTGTTATATCCTGAAAATTTAGATATCGTGCTCCCAAAATTGGCACCTTCAGAACCCGCACCTTGCTATCCCGAAATTACAATGCGCGCGAAAACTCCCTCCAGCTGCGAAATCCCGACACATGAAATCCCCCTTCTAACCCTGAGCCGAAAGGGCCGCTAGTTCAAATCGGTGGGGGGTACTTTTGTAACACACCCTACATTTTGGACAAGCGCGTCCCTAAGTCATGGTTCACCCCCCATCGCCTCCTTTTTGCCATTCAAAATCCCAGGCCGCCATAACCTCTCCGCTCTAGCCGCAAAACCCCACCCTCCTCCGTCCGCCACCTCACCGCTGCCCAGCCGGAGCCTCTTCCCCGACGACATCGTCCACCGCAACCGCTGACGTCCCTCGTCCACCTCCCCGGATGAGGATCTGTCGTCCATCTCGTCATCCCGCCGGTTCAGCCGCCCCGTCCTCCACCTATAAGGAGCTGCTCCGACGATCGCCTTGTCTATCGCGGCTACTCCATCCCCACAGCATCACCTTAACCTGCTCCACCGGAACCGCAGCATCCTCACCGACTCCTCGGATGAAGACGAGGCCTACTCGACGCCACCAAAGAGGTTGTACACTCATCGCATCGCACATTCTCCTTAGCTCGACCTCCCGGCGTCGACGGTGCTCCATCCCGCACACCCATGGAGCGGCTACCTTGAAGCCGGCTCCACGGGCGACATCTCCACGGCGGCTGTCCCCCAGTGTGAGGCCCCTTCGGCAGTGGCGTCCATACCAGCCAGATCTGCTGCTGCTGCTCCGGCTCTCGCTCGATCGCTCGCTCGCCCAGCTGCTGCTGCTCCAGCTCTCGCTCGCTCGCTCACGCTGTTGCTGCTGCTCTCCCCCTCGCTCGTGCTGCTGCTCTCCTCTGATTTATCTACACTTCAGTCGACTGAATCTACTTTTGGGTCAGTCGATTTTCAGGGTTGGGGGGTTCGCCGGAGTTAAGGAAGAACCACCTGCAGCGGGGACGGGGACTCGCCGGGAAGGTACCCCACTATCTATCTTAGAATTCAGGGTGGGGGCGGGGGGCTATAGGGCTGGCCGGGGCAGCAGCAGACCGGCGGTGGGGAGTTGTTTTGGGGCGGCGAGGTGGCGCTGGGGCCGGCGGTTTGGCCGATGGTGGCTGGCGGCTCAAGGGGGTGCAGGTTGAAGATGAACTGCAGGCCCTCCCTAAACTACATGACAAGTGCCTCTCTGCTACCATTGCGTTCAGTTTTGAGAGTAACATTCAGATTCCATAGTAAATTTCAGTTTCGACAGTTAAATTCAGAGTCAAGAGTTTTTACCTCATCTGTTGTAGTTAGGTGGTTTTTGGTGATGTAAATTTTACATCTATTTTACATCATCTATTGGAGATGCTATTAGAATCCCACTTGAGATTTACGATGTCTGTCTTGTGTTGCTTCAGCCTTGACGTCTTACGGCTCACCGGGGCTGCTCCAACGACAGAATGATCCATCATAACAGAGCAGTGCTGACAGATTCCTCAAATCTTCCTCCACACCTCTGACAGCCATGTCTGCCTCAACTGCTTCAACGACCAACCCAATGATGCTGAGGTCAACACGGCTACGACAAAGAGGTTGTACACTTGTTGCATCACTTATTACTATACATTCATGTCGATCCATTAGGGCTATTTTGGTTCGACGGAAAAACATAGCATTAGGGAAATTTCCAATGGCACTCTACTATTCAATTGTTCATGCATTTTGTTGAAAGGAATGAAGCAAAACATCCACCTAGACCTACTTTTCAAAATTGTATGCATGAAAACAAGACCAAGTGCATTAGTGGCAGAATACAATTCTAACTATATACGCTTTCATATGGTTTCACTTTATTTTGGCCATGTTTCTTTGCATTCCTCTGCTCTTTCAATTCCTGCAAACCAAACAATCAAGTTGATAGAAATCATGTGTTTACAAATGCTCTGTTTACCATGTGCATTCCTATCCTATTCCGGAGTTTTTCCTATCCCTGCGTTTTTAGAATCATGCAAGCCAAATGAGCCCTTAAGGAATTACTTCAGTTATAGGTAGGTGTCGAAGGGAACTTTGTGTGGTTTGTCCTGCTTCTGCCGTGACATCGTCCACCTCAACTGAGCTGCTCCATCGACAGAAACATCCACCAAACTAGACATCACGACTCCTGACCGTCTTTCGCCGCCTCAAATCTCCTTCCCTGCTGCCGGCACCCACCGCAACGGCATCACCATCATCGACTCAGCAGATGAACCTGAGGAGTACACGGGTCCACAAGAGAGGTCGCATTCTTTTGTTTCTTCTTATGTTATGCATTGCTTAAAATTACCTACTACTTTATCGTCATGTTCACCTCTTGGACTCCAAGTCAGGTCCAAATTAATGTTCAAACTTGAGTTCTAAATTAGTTGTGGGGCACATATCAAGGAAGCAATTAATAGTATCTCTTTCTAATATCTAATTCACCTAGGGTATGCCTATGTTGTTCATCTTGTGTGGGAAACAAATAGTAAAGCAATCATCATTTGTCTTTTTATTAAATTAAAGCAATCATCAACATGCTATCATTATTTTTAGATCCATCCACTGGTTGTTACCATCACTCTAAATTTCTGCATGCTTTCCTTACATAATCTCACCATATTTTTTCGTATGCATGTCAGATATTGTACACAGTCATGCTGAACATGTAGAGAAAAAGAGAAGAGTTTTGCAGGGCAATACAATGTCATGTAGACATCGCTCCATGGTGGATTCAATGGCAAACCCTCCCCACCCCTCTCTAGATTGTAATCCGTAGGAAGATATCTGTTCTAAGGCGGATTCAGACGCCGCTGACCACTCCAATTACCCCCCAAGGTGTTTGCTCTACCTTGGCATGATGATGTTAGTCATATCATGCATATGTTGCCTTGCAGTGCCTACTTTTGACATCATATATGTCATCTGCTTAGTTTAGACATGTTCTGTAATGCCACCTGTTTAGTTTCTATATCATATATGGGAATTATGCAGTCTCATGTCTCTTAGCCAGCCATAATATACGTGAAATGTTCAATGCCATCCTGTTTAACCAGGCATCATATATTTGAATGATATCTTGCCCATACTTTTCTTCATTACATTTCCATTTGTCGACAATGTTTGTACATTAAACTACTCTTCCTGTGAATCATCCATTTGGGTGGGAGATTGAAAAATCTAGAGTGAAAACAAGGCCTTCGGAGCAGACAGTGCTACCTGTCAAAGCAGATCTCTTGTTGGGTCCCGATAGCTCCTCAGAGATGGATTCAAAGACAGATGACCAGTCCTATTGCCCCACCGAGGTGTATGATCTAACTTGGCACGGTTATACTGCTCATATCATGCATATGGTGTCTTGCATTGCATAGTTTAGACATCATGTACACAATATTCAACACCATGTTCTTAGTTCAGACATCATATATAATGCCCTCTATTTAGCATATAAATCACATATGTGAATTAAATGATGTGATCCTGATTACTTATATAACATGTAGGTGAATTATGTCATGCGATCCTGTTTAGTTATTTATCATATCTTTGAATTATGTTATGCTATGCTATCCAGTTTATATAGACATCATATATGTGAAATTATGTCATGCTATCCGTTTTAGGTAAACAATATACATGTGAACTATTTCATTCCCTCTTTTTTCCACACTATCTATTGCATATGTCTCTCATACAATGTTTGTACATTCAACTATGTTTCCTGTTTATCAGCCATTTGAATTGGAGTGGGTGATGCCAGCATCTAGCAGACTAAAAACACGGTCTTCAAATAAAATAGTGCTACCTCTTGGTGGAGATAGCACCCTGGTTGTACATGCACGAGAACTAGCCCTACCACACATAACCCAAACTCTCGCAGATTGTAACCCTACTGCGATGGACAGAGAACCAGCTAAAATAGTGCTACCTCTTGGTGGAGATAGCACCCCGGTTGTACATGCATGAGAACCAGTCCTACCACACATAACCCAGATTCGCGCAGATTGTACCCCTACTGCGATGGACAGAGAACCATCTTCACCCAATCTAACCCCAACCCCAGCAGATAGTAACCAAGTTCCCGTTGACACAACACCATCTCCACCACAAAGCTCCCAAACAAGAGCAGTTAGTAAGGCAGCTCCAGTGCCCAAAGGGCCAGTACTACCACAGAGAACCCCAACTCCACCAGTTAGTATGCCTATTCCTGTGGAGGAAGCACAACCAGCTAGTCGTAGTTTAGCATCTATCGCGTTTGATGTTGTTAAATCGTATGTGCATATCTTCCCATCTTGGAAATATTATACTGAAGATGAAGGAAAATGCTAGTTGCAGGTGTTTGTCAGGAGTTATGTGTAAGTAATGTTATTCATGGCAATTACTTTGCTTTGTCCCATACATCCTACCTCTATGATGGTTATAATACAGCAAATTTTCCAATTTTTCTCTATAGAGAAGGACCAATTTGGAAACTCAGGATGAGGTGCTAATACCTCTGCTATCTTCAAGAATGCTTGGTGGCAGTATTGGAATTACCTGAAGAAAATGTACTTCACCGGCAAAGAAACTCATCAAATTCCCTTACATTCTCCCGAGACACATTTACTGGATGATGACTGGGAGCGCCTTGTTCTGTACTGGTCCCGAACCAAGAATGTGGTAAGGTCTGTGAGCCCATTTTCTATTTTTAAGTACTATATTCTTGCGTCTTACTATACTCTGTTCATGTAGAACAAGTGCCTAAACCTGAAGAAAAACTATTCTAATTTAAGATTCCATTGCTATCATAGTTCAAAAAAGCGCTAGGCGTTAATTGTACGTTTTGCCACTGCCTTGCGCTTTACTGACCAAAGTGCATGCTTATGCGTAGTTATGCACAGATTAAGCGTAGTTATATGCAATATGTTTCGCCAATGGATAGAGCCTAGGCGCGCTTAAGCGCTCGCTTAGCCGCGCCTTTTTTTAACTATGATTGCTATCGCTGTCAGGACCCCGACTCAATGCCACATCGATCTAGCATGTAACACCTCATATCACTTTGCGGCCTCACGCACGGTATTCCCACGGGTGTCGCCTTACCTTTGCCCGGGACCGTTTGCGTCTTTTGGCACACGTATATGACAGTGTCGCTAGCATCCATATGATAAGGAGCCCGGGCTGACATGGCTAGTCGTAAACCCAAAGTGGCACAAACTTACAGGGACAGGCATCCATGACCCAGCATTGAACGTGTCGGTCATCAGCGAGTGAATCCAGGCTGTAGCACTGGGCTAGCAGGACTCCGGTGAACCGGGCTGTAGCGGGCTAACAGGACTCCGGTATTCATCGCGTGACATTTCCCCGAAGGGACAGACACAGGAACGAAGAAGGACACATGCCGGCCAGCCTAAGTGTTCCGGAGCAGTAGCAAGCTACCATGGCTCAGTGGAAACACTAGGAGACATTTCCCGGTAAGAGAGGCTACCAAGGATAAACAACTAGATAGTCAGATCCCACACATACCAAGCATTTCAATAACATACACACAATATGCTCGATATGTGCAAATACAACATGGCATCACAACATGACTCTACGACTCAAGTATTTATTCAATAGGCTCTGTGGAGCGAGATATTACAAACATGGGTCTCATGACCCAACAATCAGAGCATACAAGTCAAAGAACATGCGGAAGCTTAACATGTCTGAGTACAGACATCTAGAAATGAAAAAGGCTGAGAAGCCTGACTATCTACCAGATCCTGCCGAGGGCACAAGATCGTAGCTGAGGTAACAAGCTAAACGTCGAAGTCCACGTGGAACTACTAGTGAGACTGAAGTCTCTCTGCAAAAACATAAATTAAGCAACGTGAGTACAAATGTACCCAGCAAGACTTACATCAGAACTAACTACTTATGCATCATTATCAACAAAGGGGATGGTGGGGTTTAACTGCAGCAAGCCAGCTTTGACTCGGTGGCTATCCTGAACTATGACTGCAAGTAACTCTTTGAAGTGGCGCACACGAGTCCACATATTCACCATATCAATACACCACTATGGATCCGCTCTCGTCTCCCTACGAGAACGCCATCCATAGCACTCATGCTTATCTTGCGTATTTTAGAGTATCCACTTTCACTTGTCTATGAACTGATATAAGCAACCCAGAAGTCCTTTACCGCGGACACGGCTATTCGAATAGATGATGTTAACCCTGCAGGGGTGTACTTCTTCATACATGTTTCCACCACTTAGCGTCTGCACACGACATGTGCTCGACAGACTTCAAGCGAAAGCCGACGTGGGTGTAGACCACGACCTACCTAAACACTCAAGTCTCTAGTCCAGGTTTATCGCCTATTCGGGTTCCATCCATGAGGAGATCCGGCCGGAGTTTCGCTCACAGCCCCAAACGATGTGAACAGGGTTCCCGAGATACCAAACGGGCATCCGGTACACCGTGCCACGTACCTACCGCATCACAGCCCACCCCTACGGTCAGTGCTGTCCACGGCCTCCAGTAGGCTACAAACACCAGAAACTACTTGCAACTCCTGGACAGAGGACTAGGGTGAATAAGAAGTCGAGCGGGGTCATATTTCAGGGCCCAATGCATGGTAGTAGCTGAATCATGGATCACAAACACAGAACTTAGTTCCTGAGGACGGCTGCAATGAGACAACCCACCATGTACTCCTACATGGCCTCTCACCGCTACCTTTACCAAATCGTATTCACACACTTAGCTCACACACAGTAGGACATGTTCTCACACCTCTGATTCATCCCCGATGAATCAGACCTGACACAACTCTAAGCAATAGCAGGCATGACAAACAAACATGAATGAGTAGGCACAATAGGGCTCAAACAACTCCTACTCATGCTAGTGGGTTTCATCTATTTACTGTGGAATGACAGGTCATGCAAAGGATAAAGGGGTTCAGCTACCACAGCAAGTAACAGTTGAATCGTTGTTGTCCTAATGCAGTAAAAGAGAGAAGGGCGAGAGAGTAGGATTGTATCGGAATGAACAAGGGGGTTTTGCTTGCCTGGCACTTCTGAAGATAACATTGAGTCTTCATCAGTGTCAACGGTCACATCATTGGTACAGCGTCTACCGAGGGGGAACAACACCGGCAAACACAGAAGAAACACGATCAATGCAATGCACAATATGATGCATGCTATGACATGGCAATATGAATGTGTTTTGGGCTAGTGCACCTAGCTATGATTTAAATGAAGTTGGTTTGAATACATGATTCAAATTCCAACTCCATATATGGTTATTTAAATGCCCTTTATTTGTTTTGTCCAAAACAGAGGACAAACATTGTTCAAACATGCATGAAAATGGTAGAGATGGATTCCTTGAATTTTTCTGATAATTTTTCATATATAATTTATTTAATTTGGAGTTACGGTTGAATTTCTATGAATTTTAGAAGTTTTAGCTATTTCTGGAATTTCTTGAATTAAAATTAATCCAGAAAATGAGTTATGGCGTCAGCACTATGTCATGCTTGCATCAGCAAGTCAACAGGGCTGCCCCGGGTCAAACCTGACCAGGGGGTCCCATTAGTCAGTGACTTAGGGCTCGTTTAGGTCGCTGGCAGGTGGGCCCAGTCAACGGACACGTCAGCACAGTCAATGTTGACGTGTGGGTCCAGGGTAATTAGATTAAACTTAATCTAGTTTAGTTAGCCAGTTAGTTAGGATGTGGGGCCCGGATGTCAGTTTCACTGGAGGTTAATTAGTGGGGTCATCAGTGGCTAATGACGTACCACATCACCGGCCACCGGAGTTCGGCCGGCGGCGACCGAATCCGACGACGGAAACGCCCCGGGAAAGCGTTACAGGGGATGGTTTCGGGCGTGGTTTGCGGCTATGGGTTGCTGGGCTTCGCGCGCATCCAGGGGTGGCAACAGCTCGAGCTAGGGTGGCCGGAGGTCACCGGAATGGAGCTCGCGGCGGCGCCGGAGTTCGGACCTCGGCGAAAACGGCGTTGTGGAGCACGGGCGAGTGAGGTAAAGCACTGCGCAGCCTCCTGGAGTCACCATGAGCTCGGTGAGATGCACGGGCGCGACCCGTTCGAGCTCAGGCCACAGTGGCGACAAGGCCGGCCGCGGTGAGCTTCTGGCACTGCGGGGATCGATGGTTGCGGCATTAATTCGACGAGGGGGGCAGGGGGTAAGTGGTTAGGGGCTCACAGCGATGACGACGGGACGCTCGGCGAGGTCGTGGACGGTCCGGAGCCGATGAATTTGACGGTGATGCCGGTGGTCCCAAGGTTGAAGAAGGCATCGATGGCGGTGTTGCGGTGAAACCCGGCTTGCGTGGCTCGTCGAGGAGATGCTTCAGGTCCTTGCGGAGCTATTGGTCACGGTGGTTGGGCTAGGGGATGGCCGTGGCTGCGGCGGTGCTTTCCGGCGTGCGGCAGGGTACTTGGGCGCGCTGCAGAGAGAGATCTAGGAAGGGGGTGAGAGCGCGGGAGAGTGAGAGAGAGAGGCAGGGAGGTGCGTGGCGTCGCCAGACGCGAGGGGGAAGCAGAAGGCGGCAAGCAGGAGCTGGCGCAGCTCGGGTGTGCGCTCTCCACGCAGCTGCCTCGCCTTCTGGCAGAAGATTGAAGAAAGGCGCTGCGCTGGCTGGGCTGCACAGTGTTGGGCCGGCTGAGGCGCCAGATGGGCTGTAGGTAAGCGCCAGTCAGTTTTTCTCACTCTCTCTTAATTCCATTTTCTATTTTCTGCAATTGTTTTGGCTTTATTAAAAATACTAAATCAATCCCAAAAATCATGCAACTGCTCATGACCACTGTTAGAAATATATCCTACAGTAACCATTTCAGTTTGGGATTATTTGAGCATTTAAAATATTTTATAGTATTTAAATGCCCAAATACAAATAAGTAATGATTTAATTCAAAAATCCAGAATGGCCTAAAATATGTGCATCATTTTTGGCAGAGGTTTTCACCTTTACCAGAAATCATGAACATTTCTAGAGGGCATTTTGGGTTTATTGAAAAAGATTTTATTTTGACCCTAGTTGAATTCATTAGCTGCTAGGGTTTATCAGCCCCCATTTCAAGTTTCATAAGAAATTTAAACATGATGCAAACACTAGGCAGCACCAGAAGCTAGGGATGTGACAACTCACCCCCACTAAACAAAAATCTCGTCCCGAGATTCAAGTGTAGGGTAAGGTGAAGGGGGAACGCAAACTAGCACAATCTTCACGATCCAGGTTGCACTTCATAGGAACTTTGTTTCGATCACCATCTTTGTCTCGACGTCTTGTTCTGAGAACTCCAGTTATTATGACAATGAGAGGAGAAGGAGACTCTAGAAGGATCGATCTTCTTGAAGGTCGAACAACTCAGGATTAACTCACAGAATGAGACATAGCAACATCTCTCGAGCTGAGAGACGAAGCACACCTCTAGAGGAATGGAGTGGAACAAATGACGGAGGTTTACCAGGTAGACTACAATTCGGCACTTATGAGGGTGGTAAACGGTTGTCAGCGTAGCGAGGAGTTGAGTCGCCATGATACCATAACGATGCACCTTAGGGAAGGTGACTCGTAGAAATATCCCCTTAAGTGGCAAAAAGAATTACCTTTGATTCAAAGATCATTGAAACTCTTTATACCAGCTTAAGGCAAATCATAATCGATCATTTAGAGGGGTTCGGTAGAATGGCATACCCGAACTTGGATGATGTGGATTACCTTGTTGAAGACAACGTAATGGATGAATTTGCTTATCACCGGAAATGGAAGAGAACCATGGTAGAATGGCCCATTGGCGGTGCAAGCTGGGAACAAAATGCAAATGCTGGGAATGATTCTGGTAACTGGGGAAGGACCCAACAATAGAGAGTGAATTCACTGTTTGAAAAGGTCATACCATTGCCGAGGAAACTGAGAGGAATCCCAGTTAGTGCCGATGATAACACGTAGCGCTTGTGCGTGCTCTCAAGAACTTGAGCATTTCCATATTCATCAAGGTTTTACCAATATCCGTGTCAGGGATCCTGGCAACACAACATACTACCATGATGGCTAATGATGGATGATACAGACGCAAAGGAAGATAACACTTTCTCAGATTTCACCTTAGCGAGGCCAAGGAAGCAAAATATGGATGATCGACCGAGAGACATTTAGCACTCCGCTTCTAATGTTCTCCTTGATGTGCTAGTGTATCCCATTCATAGATATGGTTTGATAACTAGAACATCAAGTAAAAGGTCGGACTTCGGTAGCTCAAGAATCCATAAGGAGTAACTTATTGGAGTAAAACCCTATGAAATCCTTATGGGTAGGTGGCCAACTTCTTCAATCAAGATACTACAATAATAGGTCTTCCGGCTGGGTGTGTTGGCCACGACATCCACTTTACTGGATATCGAGGGACCAATATTATAGTTCTTGGGAAATGTTCCAACCATCATATCTGCCTGAGATTCAGAACTGGTTGGTGTCAGAATATTCCAGACTCATCGAGTCTAGGAAGAAAAATGAAAGTTTGCAACACAAATCGACGAGATGATGTTGCAAGATTCTCGGGAAATGAACTACGATAGCAAGCTCCAAAACATGAGCTGGTTCTGCTACAAACATGTGAACACGTTGTCCCAGACAAGCATGGCCATGTAGTAGTCTTATAATTACACACTACCGAGTTCAGGTGGGGAACCATCATCGAGGATATCGAAGTCTTTACGCAAGTCCATGGATTAGATCCCAAGCATAGACTTCTTTTCCTTGAACAAGTCAATCAGTGGCTTAGTGTGCTAGGGACACATATAGAATGAAGGTTGCAAGCCTCCAGACTACAGAATACTTTGCACGTGTGCATGACTGATTTGGGATGATTCCAAAGGAAACAAAACAATCTTCCTCGAATTCATGGCGGCAACTTACATCAGATGCACATGAATTAGAGGAAGTCACTACTTTCATCCAAACATATGCTTCATGAATGAAACACGAAGAAATGCTTACAGAAGTTTCCAACACTAGGTTGATGTTCAACATGACTCATGGGAGAGACAAAATGCTGCTGATGGGCTCAACAACAACTCATCGGAATTTCCATATCACTGGACTTCCACCATCATGTGAACACGGTGATAGTATTGGTCAGACCAAAAGATGTAATGGTATATGCTCGAGGGATCTACCACGAGTAAGACAACATTATGAGCATCGTTGGTACTGATTTGATTTGACGATAGCCCACACTCAAATCAAAGGATTGATAAGACAATAGGTCCAATAACTGATCACAGGGACCAATCGATGAAGATATCATCTTTCTTCAACACACACTACACAAGAATATCCCTTTGGAACGAACTAAGTTAGGCAAGCTTTTATCTTCCAATTCTCCAAGTTGTTGTCTAGCTTAACCAACTAGCTCAGGGATATCCAACACAGATTCTTGGAGAAAGGGTGGTTCACAAGAAACCAACTTGATCACGAGCTCAACATAACAGTCAGGTGACAACCTGGTGATACTTTCGAGAAGATATTCGGAAAATCACGAATCACCGATATGTTACTAAGATCGAGAACAATCTTGCTTTTCAGGGCAAGACGATATGATCAAATGAGCGAGGACTTGACAAAATCCTAACTCATCAATCGAAATGTGCACCAAGAAGATGGACAAGGTAGCACGATCAATCTTAGAATGATGATTCAAGAACCAACACGTTAAGAATGAGGTTATTGTCCATTTAACTACCAAGCAACAAGGTTGCTAGGAGTATTGATTTCACACGCCATGATTCATTTGTCGGCATTCCGGTTACAATAACACAGGAACCGAGGAATGAACAATGATGGAAGAAGTATCACTGTACCAAGAGTTCATAGGATGGTGTGCAATTCCTATAACAATCCCGATATAAAGATGGTAATATTCCAAGGTAGAGCAGAACAAAAGCTGGATTAGCAATTTGTTCTGTGGAGCACAACTATTTTGACCCAATCCTGGATATGGAAGAGGTACTGGAGTTTGTTTCTCCTAGTCATTCCGCGATAGAATGGCTTGACGGACCACAAGAGTAATAGGCATCGATAAACGAACGCACGCATACTCTTGACTATAAATTGATAGACGAGGGTCAGAATGCAACTAAAGAGAACAACTCAAAGGAACATATAATTTTCTGAGTTGTGGATGCATAGGTTAGTATGTCGAACCAAGTTCAACATATTTCTTCCGGATAACCCATGTAGAAAGGTAGAACTGGCAGAGCCACAATATATAATGGAGAACTCATCGAGAGCACTCTGGTTATGATCGTTCAGTTCAACGAGGAACTTCTGCCATAAGTAGTTCATGGTATTTGGAAGAAGAAGATACCACGGACTTCAAGGACTATCGCAAAGGTTACTAATATCCTAAAGGAACTAGCAACACTATCAACATGATGTAAGTAGGGTGAATATCGGGTTTAAGACCCAGGATTAGAATACCTACTAACTGTGTGGCATCACGGGATGCTTTCGATAATGACGGCCAGAATTATCACACTGGAAACACAGATCATGGCTAGACCACTAGATGATCCCCTAAGCACTTAGGGTCATAATTATTAACTCCAACATATATGTTGAGGCAATAAAGTACCTCAACTCACTAATTTGTGTGATTAATCTGACCAAAAGGACATCGGGAACGGGAAGAAGGGATTTGCAAATGCATCAGACTGCTTAGAAACCCGGGATGACTCGGACAGCATAACGGCTGTAAATGCTCAAAAAGTTTGGAGATATACTACAAAATGGTGGCATAACCACTCAGAAGCACAATATCAAGGTTCTGAGATCAACAATTAACATACGGAAGTAGTAGGAACTGAGCTGAGACTTAAATCCAACAATCTTATAAGTCTACTGATTAGTAACACGTGATCCTAATAGAAAGAAGAGATAGCCTAGTTCTTAATCCCCGTAGAAGAGAAGATGATGACTCAGATCAGAAGGCCATGAGGTATAAGGAGTAAAAAGAGCCTTACGTTCCATCCCACAATCAATTCCCTTATATAACTAAAGAATTTCTAGACTCAACTTCGACCAGTTTGGCTTGGTAATCCTACAGGCAGTCAAGCTCTGATACCAACGCTGTCAGGACCCCGACTCAATGCCACATCGATCTAGCATGTAACACCTCATATCACTTTGCGGCCTCACGCACGGTATTCCCACGGGTGTCGCCTTACCTTTGCCCGGGACCGTTTGCGTCTTTTGGCACACGTATATGACAGTGTCGCTAGCATCCATATAATAAGGAGCCCGGGCTGACATGGCTAGTCGTAAACCCAAAGTGGCACAAACTTACAGGGACAGGCATCCATGACCCAGCATCGAACGTGTCGGTCATCAGCGAGTGAATCCAGACTGTAGCACTAGGCTAGCAGGACTCTGGTGAACTGGGCTGTAGTGGGCTAACAGGACTCCGGTATTCATCGCGTGACATTTCCCCGAAGGGACAGACACAGGAACGAAGAAGGACACATGCCGGCCATCCTAAGTGTTCCGGAGCAGTAGCAAGCTACCATGGCTCAGTGGAAACACTAGGAGACATTTCCCGGTAAGAGAGGCTACCAAGGATAAACAACTAGATAGTCAGATCCCACACATACCAAGCATTTCAATAACATACACACAATATGCTCGATATGTGCAAATACAACATGGCATCACAACATGACTCTACGACTCAAGTATTTATTCAATAGGCTCTGAGGAGCGAGATATTACAAACATGGGTCTCATGACCCAACAATCAGAGCATACAAGTCAAAGCACATGCGGAAGCTTAACATGTCTGAGTACAGACATCTAGAAATGAAAAAGGCTGAGAAGCCTGACTATCTACCAGATCCTGCCGAGGGCACAAGATCGTAGCTGAGGTAACAAGCTAAACATCAAAGTCCACGTGGAACTACTAGTGAGACTGAAGTCTCTCTGCAAAAACATAAATTAAGCAACGTGAGTACAAATGTACCCAGCAAGACTTACATCAGAACTAACTACATATGCATCATTATCAACAAAGGGGATGGTGGGGTTTAACTGCAGCAAGCCAGCTTTGACTCGGTGGCTATCCTGAACTACGACTGCAAGTAACTCTTTGAAGTGGCGCACACGAGTCCACATATTCACCATATCAATACACCACTATGGATCCACTCTCGTCTCCCTACGAGAACGCCATCCATAGCACTCACGCTTATCTTGCGTATTTTAGAGTATCCACTTTCACTTGTCTATGAACTGATATAAGCAACCCAGAAGTCCTTTACCGCGGACACGGCTATTCGAATAGATGATGTTAACCCTGCAGGGGTGTACTTCTTCATACATGTTTCCACCACTTAGCGTCTGCACACGACATGTGCTCGGCAGACTTCAAGCGAAAGCCGACGTGGGTGTAGACCACGACCTACCTAAACACTCAAGTCTCTAGTCCAGGTTTATCGCCTATTCGGGTTCCATCCATGAGGAGATCCGGCCGGAGTTTCGCTCATAGCCCCAAACGATGTGAACAGGGTTCCCGAGATACCAAACGGGCATCCGGTACACCGTGCCACGTACCTACCGCATCACAGCCCACCCCTACGGTCAGCGCTGTCCACGGCCTCCAGTAGGCTACAAACACCAGAAACTACTTGCAACTCCTGGACAGAGGACTAGGGTGAATAAGAAGTCGAGCGGGGTCATATTTCAGGGCCCAATGCATGGTAGTAGCTGAATCATGGATCACAAACACAGAACTCAGTTCCCGAGGACGGCTGCAATGAGACAACCCACCATGTACTCCTACATGTCCTCTCACCGCTACCTTTACCAAATCGTATTCACACACTTAGCTCACACACAGTAGGACATGTTCACACACCTCTGATTCATCCCCGATGAATCAGACCTGACACAACTCTAAGCAATAGCAGGCATGACAAACAAACATGAATGAGTAGGCACAACAGGGCTCAAACAACTCCTACTCATGCTAGTGGGTTTCATCTATTTACTGTGGAATGACAGGTCATGCAAAGGATAAAGGGGTTCAGCTACCGCAGCAAGTAACAGTTGAATCGTTGTTATCCTAATGCAGTAAAAGAGAGAAGGGCGAGAGAGTAGGATTGTATCGGAATGAACAAGGGGGTTTTGCTTGCCTGGCACTTCTGAAGATAACATTGAGTCTTCATCAGTGTCAACGATCACATCATTGGTACAGCGTCTACCGAGGGGGAACAACACCGGCAAACACAGAAGAAACACGATCAATGCAATGCACAATATGATGCATGCTATGACATGGCAATATGAATGTGTTTTGGGCTAGTGCACCTAGCTATGATTTAAATGAAGTTGGTTTGAATACATGATTCAAATTCCAAATCCATATATGGTTATTTAAATGCCCTTTATTTGTTTTGTCCAAAACAGAGGACAAACATTGTTCAAACATGCATGAAAATGGTACAGATGGATTCCCTGAATTTTTCTGATAATTTTTCATATATAATTTATTTAATTTGGAGTTACGGTTGAATTTCTATGAATTTTAGAAGTTTTAGCTATTTCTGGAATTTCCTGAATTAAAATTAATCCAGAAAATGAGTTATGGCGTCAGCACTGCGTCATGCTTGCATCAGCAAGTCAACAGGGCTGCCCCGGGTCAAACCTGACCAGGGGGTCCCATTAGTCAGTGACTTAGGGCTCGTTTAGGTCGCTGGCAGGTGGGCCCAGTCAACGGACACGTCAGCACAGTCAATGTTGACGTGTGGGTCCAGGGTAATTAGATTAAACTTAATCTAGTTTAGTTAGCCAGTTAGTTAGGATGTGGGGCCCGGATGTCAGTTTCACTGGAGGTTAATTAGTGGGGTCATCAGTGGCTAATGACGTACCACATCACCGGCCACCGCAGTTCGGCCGGCGGCGACCGAATCCGACGACGGAAACGCCCCGGGAAAGCGTTATAGGGGATGGTTTCGGGCGTGGTTTGCGGCTATGGGTTGCTGGGCTTCGCGCGCATCCAGGGGTGGCAACAGCTCGAGCTGGGGTGGCCGGAGCTCACCGGAATGGAGCTCGCGGCGGCGCCCCGGAGTTCGGTCCTCGGCGAAAACGGCGTTGTGGAGCACGGGCGAGTGAGGTAAAGCACTGCGCAGCCTCCTGGAGTCACCATGAGCTCGGTGAGATGCACGGGCGTGACCCGTTCGAGCTCAGGCCACGGCGGCGACAAGGCCGGCCACGGTGAGCTTCTGGCACTGCGGGGATCGATGGTTGCGGCATTAATTCGACGAGGGGAGCAGGGGGTAAGTGGTTAGGGGCTCACAGCGATGACGACGGGACGCTCGGCGAGGTCGTGGACGGTCCGGAGCCGATGAATTTGACGGTGATGACGGCGGTCCCGAGGTTGAAGAAGGCATCGATGGTGGTGTTGCGGTGAAACCCGGCTTGCGTGGCTCGTCGAGGAGATGATTCAGGTCCTTGCGGAGCTATTGGTCACGGTGGTTGGGCTAGGGGATGGCCGTGGCTGCGGCGGTGCTTTCCGGCGTGCGGCAGGGTACTCGGGCGCGCTGTAGAGAGAGATCCAGGAAGGGGGTGAGAGCGCGGGAGAGTGAGAGAGAGAGGCAGGGAGGTGCGTGGCGTCGCCAGACGCGAGGGGTAAGCAGAAGGCGGCAAGCAGGAGCTGGCGCAGCTCGGGTGTGCACTCTCCACGCAGCTTCCTCGCCTTCTGGCAGAAGGTTGAAGAAAGGCGCTGCGCTGGCTGGGCTGCACAGTGTTGGGCCGGCTGAGGCGCCAGATGGGCTGTAGGTAAGCGCCAGTCAGTTTTTCTCACTCTCTCTTAATTCCATTTTCTATTTTCTGCAATTGTTTTGGCTTTATTAAAAATACTAAATCAATCCCAAAAATTATGCAACTGCTCATGACCATTGTTAGAAATATATCCTACAGTAACCATTTCAGTTTGGGATTATTTGAGCATTTAAAATATTTTATAGTATTTAAATGCCCAAATACAAATAAGTAATGATTTAATTCAAAAATCCAGAATGGCCTAAAATATGTGCATCATTTTTGGCAGAGGTTTTCACCTTTACCAGAAATCATGAACATTTCTAGAGGGCATTTTGGGTTTATTGAAAAAGATTTTATTTTGACCCTAGTTGAATTCATTAGCTGCTAGGGTTTATCAGCCCCCATTTCAAGTTTCATAAGAAATTTAAACATGATGCAAACACTAGGCAGCACCAGAAGCTAGGGATGTGACAATCATGCATACTGCTTTGCTCTTCTATCACTGTATTTACTCATACAAACTTATTTTTAAATTGAAGGATCTAATCGAAACTCCAATGGCACCGCAGGTGTATTCACGCATGTTTCTTTAACAGGCTTGCTCTTATCAATAGCTTATTGATTTCAATATCAATTGTCTATACAGTTGACTTCTCATATCATGCACATTACTAGCATCACAACGGAGCAAATAGTGTTGTTGTACACGTAGACCCGTGGTGCCCATCTGAAATCTTGTTGTGCCGTGTAGTTTCCCATGCTTTGTATTCTTTCACTGCTGCTTTGTCTTGAACTGGTATGATTTGAGCCATGTCTCTATTTTGATTTGGCAAGACAATGAAGTGACCATAGGACATAGATATATGTTTGTTTGATGCTTTTATTTTGTACTAGTACTTGGCAATAGAAGACTTGGTAGTTTAATCCTGTCCACCTTACTAATGAACTGGTTCACCGAAATGAGTTTCATATACTAGTACATGCTAAACCTGTTATGTGTCTGCTTGTTTCTTCTTTTAGAATGCTGATAAGGTTCAGGATAGTGACACATCCTTGTTGGTCTCCAACAAAGCTGATAAAACAGCTAAGGAAGACTATCTCGAAGACAGTGAGACAACCCCGATGTCCTGTCTTGGTTTAGTGTTCGAGTTACTGGCCACTACCGCTTGCACAAGCTACTAAAACTCACTGTTTGAATCAGTTCAGTTTCTTGAGTCTCAACTACCAGCTAAAAGACATCGATCAGTTGTGCTACGATAAGAAGCAGAAGGACTGCGGAAGTCCCTAGAGCATTCAGATGCATACTTTCTGGTACAACAACAAGCGTTGGAGGATTTTAGCGCCAAACAGGACAAAGCTAATAAGCTTGCTATGCTTTTTGACAGCATGGTGGATACCACGTTTCTTGAGCTCTTCTGAAGTTGTTTCAGTTATGCTCTTGTTTTGCTGCCGCGTTTATTTGCACTGGTGGCCAATTTTGACGGCCAGTGTATGTAATATGCTGCTTTGTTCCCTATATTTGCGCTGGTGGCGAACTTTGATGCCCAATGGATGTAATATGTGTAATACCGGTAATAGGCTAGCGTTAATTGCTTGCTTATTTATTTCCTTATTGTCTTGTTTAGTTGTTTGCTTGTAGTCACTGCAGTTCTTTTTTTGTGTTTTTCTAGTGGCCACTATAACCTATTTTTGGAAACTAGGCCAAAATCATGGCAACACACAGACTGTTCTAACCATGGGCCTCATGCGGGCCGTATGATCCATGGGCCTTCTACGGGCCGTAGGATCCATTGGCCTTCTATACGGGCCGTAGGATCCATTGGCCTTCTACGGGCCGTATGATCCATGGGCCTTTTATGGGACGTAGGATCCATGGGCCTTCTACGGGGCGTATCATCATTTCGCCAATCATGGGTCCTACTATTCATGGACAATAACGGGCCGTTAATAGGCCGTATTTGATAACTCTATGAAAACAGCTCAACGGGATTTTTTTCGACATGAAAACGGCCCAATGTATTAACGGGCCACAAACGGGCCGACTATAACCTCGGGCTAAATTTGGCCCACAAGCAGAAAATGACAGTAACGGGTGTAAGTAACCGAATGCTGGAAATGAGCCCAAGAATAAATGGGCCCTGAGAAGGCCGAAAGATAACATGGGCTGTAAACGGCCCAACGGAATAATGGGCCATTAATGGGTAAAGTGATACACTGTTCATTACGGGCCAGTTTTACCATGGGCCATTAAGGGGCCGAGGGTTACTAAGGGACTCATATGGGCCGAAAGACGTCATGGGCCATACATGGGCCGGAAGTTAAAATGGGCTGGAATTGTATTTGACGTCCCAGATGACGCTACTAGGCCTAATTCAGATAGGACGTAAACGGGCCCTGGGATAGCGGGCTGTAAATGGGTTATATGCGAACAGGCCGTTAACAGGCTTGCCGTGGGCCGGCCCGCCACCTTTTGACCAAGTCAAATGGATCGGACTTTTCACAGGAATGGGCCTCTGTTGTGCCGTGCCATGTGTCGACGTATCATAGGCGCTTTGGGTCCAATGAGTGGATGACATCTGTCCCAACGGTGAGCCGACACGTGTTTCCTCCAGCCAATGATGATTTTACACGTGGAAAATCCCCATTGGTCGGGGCTGTTAACGGGTTATCGGATCCAAAACCGGACCCAATAGCTTAACAGCGTTCCATTACGGTGGATGCCACGTGTCGGTCACCCTTGACAAAAGGACTTCTGTGACACGCGATTTATCGTCATGGAAGTGGACACTTCCTTGATGATAATTTTGGTAATGTCATGGAACACTTCTACAACAACACAGGTATGACTATCTTGATTCTGTCATAAAATTGTCATGGATGTACATGCATGACAGAAAACATGACCTACCATGACAATCACGTATCGTCACAGAAGTGTATTTTTTTGTAGTGTAGGTGCGAGCCGAGGTACACTATTGGAGACACCCCCATCATAATTTTCCTAGAGACTAGCAAGATGCCCATGTGTTGCATAGAACATCAAGATCGTGTGGGAGAAAATGATAAACGAGGGAAGGCCTTATCTGCAAATGTGGAGAGGAGTGTGGGTAAATTGTCATAGTTTCCTTCCTATCCGTTAGATATAGATCAGACGGCCTATATTGCAGCATGGCAGGCACACCATCATCACCAACTCTTCCTTTTATAAGAGTAGAGATAAATACACTGATGGTCACTGAAGTTGAGATCGAAACATGATACGGTCATTGGAATTCAGAATACGCTCAATACAATCATTGAATACGAGTTACAGTAATTATACGGTCACTGGCTCGCCGTAGAGCTCCGTATTTTGTCCAGTTGAATGGTCAAATTTGTATACGTGGAACCTACTATTGCATTGTCATTACTACGTCCTGCCTGTATCATGGGTCCCACCTGTCAACTGACGAAATAAATAAACATGTAAAAAAACGAGGACTATGCGCGCAGAATCCGGAATCTCCGGCTTGTAGATCACGTAGTAGGCTAACTATTTGAATCAATACACTTGAATGCTAATGTACATATCTTTTCTTTTTAAATAATGCCCATGCATGCACACATGGCGCACACCACATCCGCACACAACACATGGATACATGTGCCTGTCTTCGCGTGCGCCATTTGCGGCTAGGTGGAACGGGGTTGTGTATGCATGCCGGATGGCCGCACCACATAGCCTATCGCATGCTCTGCTCTGCTTCACCCATCGTGCAGCACCACCACGGCCACCACACACATCAGCAGTAGCCAGCAAGTGAGGAGACCTCTTCGTGCGCCACTACAGCAGCTGATCACACGAGAAGGCAGACACCAACCATCATGTCCTTTACTGTCTGGTTCATCGCGCTATAGGAAAGCTTGTGCAAAATAGCACCCTGTTGTGCCATCTCTTGCAGCACCTCTTTGTCGTCGTTGCTTAACGACCAAATGGAGACGAAGGCAATGCGGCGATGGCTTTGGCCTTAGAGCACCAGCAGAATGCACGCGCACTGGCTGTCTGCTGCGGCCGACGTGCTCCTGCATGACATGCTTGGCGTCAATGTGCTCCTGCATGGAGTCCTGCTCTCGCATGAACCACTCTTGATCACTGTTGAGTATCATTGTTAGATTAGAAATATAGGATAGACTAGGAAATATTCTGACTTGCCGTATACTCCAAGATGACCATATACTCCTATATATATGCCCACGCGGCTCAAGCACTACAATCAACTATTCCATCAAATCCCTCTCTACCTTCTAACAATCACCATGCCGGATTAGCCCCCCATAGAACCACATCGCCTTGCCACCATGGGTCCATGACCCTAGCTCCTGCTCTGCATCTTGTGCCTCCTACCATCAGCCGTCTAGTCCGTATCGTCAACATCTGAGTCCTAGAAGATCTCACCCACATCATCATTAGGCATGCAGCCGCCTTTCATAGACAACGTGCGCAAAAGGACTAGAGGCGGCTGGGGACGCACCATGTCATGTGCACTCCGTACGTGCTCGGGTGCGTGCAGCATGCATACTTTTCCATCGGTGCTAGCTCTAAGGCCGAGGCAGCGGTCGCCTTTGTCTTCGGCTAGTCATTGAGCAACAACAACAAAGAGGTGCTACAAGAGATTCGTAGGCGCTGTTGTGTGCGGGCTTCGCCGTAGCACGACGAACCGGACATCACCGTAGATGGCGCACACCTCCATGTAGCCGATTGTGTGCCATGCATGTGTTATTCACGTGCATTCTACGGCCGAGTGTGTGCATGCATGTGTTGTGTACGTGCGTTGTGTGCTCCATGTTGTGCGCGTATGTGCATGAGTTATTGCGTTGGCGTGTGTACAAGTGTGGCTTCTTGCGTGGTTATCAATATAAAATATAAAATACCTTCAACTTGGCATCCTGATGTATCGTCTCTAGTGGTTAGCGAACAGTTCATGTTCTTTTATTTGTTCATAGGTGGGCAGGCGGCAAAAAACAGGAGAAAACACGCAAGGTTCCTTGCAGACGCTCCACCATGAGGTTCCTTGCTCCTTCTCGGTCGTCGGGAATCTATGTTCTTCCACTCTTTTTTGTGACGTGAGCTTTGTTCATCCTTTTGCCAACACGTGAGACATCTGGCATCAAGGTGCACGTGTCATGCAAGAAAATGGAGATAATCAGATAAGCAGTGCATAAGTGAGTCATGCACTTCGATGGCACCAACTACGCAATAATCTTTCTCCTCGATGGCACATGAATAGTGCATGTACTCAATGACAGAACACAGGATGGTAGCCATGATATGGTCAGCCCTTTTTTGGAGAGAGTACGTACTAATAACTTTGATGTGTCCTGTCAACCCGCAGAACGACGAGAAGCTTGCCTACTACGCCTTCTCCCTTGCCAACGTGTGCACGGCGGCTCACAGCAGGAGGAGAAACTTTTGCTTACAAGCGGTGGTTGTGCAGCAGTTCATTTGGTGTCAAATTGCCAGAAGTACTATTGTAGTACCATCATTATTGTTAGACTTCTAGAAGAGGCGAACAACCAAGCGCAAGGTCACCTACTAAGAACATGGTTAAGAGCAGCTCCAAAAAGGGCCGACCATGTCCATGGCTACCATCCCGTGCTTTGTCATTGAGTACGAGCACTATTCACGTGCCATCGAGGAGGAAAAATATTGTATAGTACTAGGTGCCAGCATAGTGCATGACTCACTTACACACTGCTTATCTCCATTTTCTTGCATGACACATGCACCTTGATGCTAGATGTCCCGCGTGTTGGCAAAAGGATGAACAAAGCTCATGTCAAAAAAAGAGTGGAACAACAGAGATTCCCGATGACCGAGAAGGAGCAAGGAACCTCGTGGTGGAGCGTCTGCACTCATAATAGTATTTTATATTATTCAGCGATATAAAATCAACCAATCATCTCCATAGTAGACCGGAAGAGTACGAAACACGGCAGCCCAGCGTTACATCATACTACATGGCTAACCTACGCTATCACCATATTTCTTGACCTCCGTGCAACACCTCACTACTAGGGAAAACCCTAGTAGTAGCGCGGGTTTTTAGGCTATCAGAAGCGTGGGTGGCCACGCTACCCATAAGGCGCTACATCTAACTCTTAGTAGTAGCGCTGTATGTACCCGCGCTACTACTATTGACTATAGCAGCAACGCTTTTACAGAACGCGCTACTATTAGTTAGCTGTAGCGATTTCCTAGCCCCGCACTACTGCTATATCTTTCATCATTTCAAACCCGTTTCAGCTTCAATAAGCTACAATTTCGAGATACTAGGTACTACTAGATATCAATTTCATAAAGCCATAAAGCATTATAGGTACTAGGTAGTATTCCCTCGGTTCCAAATTACTCGTCATGGTTTTAGTTCAAATTTGAACTAAAACCACGACGAGTAATTTGAAATGGAGGGAGTACTAGATAACAATTTCATATATACTCAACATGCATCCTCAAGCAGTACTAGGTGATATCGACGACGATCATCATATGTAGTTTTAGATGATATCGACGACGATCATCATATGTAGTTCTACATGATATCGACGACAATCATCATATGTCGTTCTAGATGATATAGCCACACACACATATGTATTTCAAGATGACATCGACAACAATCATCATCCTCAATCCTGGGCGGCGGGTGTTCCAGATAGTAATTAGGATGGCCTGTCCAAAACGAAGATTCTTGCCAACGAGGAATCTCTTCCACCCAACCGAGTTTAAGTGTGTGCGACCGTCATCTGTGTCCATGTGGTAAGTACAGGTGGTGACAGAGCCCCTTGCGGTAAGGCATAGTCCAGCTGAGCCTTCTTCATCAGGCTCGATACCACAACTCGCAGATAGGTTCTTTGGCAATTTCTGAATAAGAAAAACATATCAATTAATAAATAGCTTCGCGCATACTCTTACAAATATATTTCTACACTATCAAAAGACACAGTACTAGGCATTTGTACTCTTTAATAATGAATTCTACTAATAAGTATATCTGGATTATCTACTAGATTCCACATAGCATATCATCGACTAGATTCCACATAGCATATCATTGGACTCTGCACTAAGCATATCATCAGATAATTTGCATTTGTAAGTATAACAATAAAGCATATATATATATATATATATATATATCATCAACTTACTACAGTCAGTATAACATACCATTTCATGCCGATCGACCATGGTACTTGTCAGGCGGGTCACGAATGGCACCCCCGCAAAGTTATCACGTGGCGGAATTATGTCCCATAGGTTGCGCACCTCCTCCTCGCTCAGCCTCATTCTTTGAGCTACGATGGCTTCATGAAGTGGGTTCTCATCATCTTCATCATCTTCGTCATCTTCATCATCTTCATTATCTTCCACCAGGTTGAGATAAATGACAGCCAGCTTGGGTCTTTCTACTCTGAAGGAGAACCTGATCAACTCACCACCAGTAAGACGCATTTGGGCGACGAAACGGGCCCATCCATCTTCTCCAATCTGTGACATATTGCTTCCTTTCTTGACCTCCATAGTGTACGGCCCCCCAGGAGCCTCAAATGTCACAGTGTCTCCTGTCAGCTTGTTGAATTTCAGCCTCACATTGCATGGGACGATCTGTGTAAAAAAAGCAAAATGACACAATGTAGTAATGTCAACACTAAAAATAAAATAGTTGTTACATTTCATCTAATTTCTTATCGCCGCATGACGAAAACTCGGCTAGAAGTAGATGCCGAACAGCTTGCCAGTTGCAAGGCTGCTGACGCACCTTGACTTGCACAGTAGACATAGTAGTGGTGGTGGTGGCGCCATTTTCCTAAAGCAATATGAGCAAAGGATTAACGATCCACTTCACAGGAAAGAAAAACAGTAGCATGTGATTTTAACTAAATTGGCACCTACATTTTGCCAAAAAATAACTTATTACAAAAAAACAAAAACATCTACATATCCATGTACAGAAAAAATAACAATAAAATGGTGCATACTAAATCAACTAGCCTACTAAATCAACTAAATCAACTAGCATACTAAATCAACTAAATCAAAATGTTCTAAATCAACTAGCCTACTAAATCTACTAAATCAAAATGTTCTAAATCAACTAAATCAACTAGCCTACTAAATCAACTAAATCAAAATGTTGTATATGAACTAGCCTACTAAATCAAAATGTAGCAGGGAGGAGGGAGAAGAAGGGGCGACTCGAGGAGGGAGAAGAGAGTAGGACGGAGGAGGAAGGCGGAGCGAGGAGGGGCCGTCCGGTGGCGAGGGAGGACGGAGGAGGAGGGCGGTACCGAGTCTAGCGAGGAGGAGGAGTTGACGGCGGCACAAAGGGAAGAGGGGTAGGCGACGGCGGCCGGCGGGGGAGGACCGGTGCGCGGGGGGGGGGGGGTGAGGGGCAGTGAGTCTGAGTGTGTGAGTTTGGATCGTGGAGAGGAGCGTATGTGGGGGTGGAGATAGCTAGTTTTAGCAGTTGCGCTCTAAAGGCAAAGGCGCTACTGCTGAACTACCTATCAGTAGCGCGGTCCCAGTAAATGCGCTGCTGCTAGAACTAGCTTCGCGGCGGGGTCGTGGGAATTATAGTAGTAGCGCGGCTTAGAGGAGGCGCGCTGCTGATATGTCTATTTCAGCAGCGCGTATTGACGGAGCGCGCTATTGCTACATTGCAGCAGGGCCTTATTTTAAAACTCACTGCTGGTAAGATCGTGTGTATAAGCTTTTCCCTAGTAGTGCCTAGCTCTAGTAATCCACCAACCCGTATTGCTTCTCACTCCTCGTCTCTCTCAAAGTGCGGCGGGCTGGCGTTTTTGTCATCTATTGAGGTCGGTTAACTCATCACATGTTAGCGACTCCTGGGTGGGATAGTTTTTTTGGTGTGTTTGGGGCAACTTGCTCCAATTTAACCCTCATATTTGGATACTTTAGGGATATTTGAGCGTGTGGTTGTTTCTAGAATAAAAAAAGGAGGTACGTAGTACTTACTGTGGGAAAGGTGAAGTGGTGGTTGCTTCGCCCGAGCAACTTATAACTACTCTACGAATATGGGAGTACTAGAGGATTCAACGAACAGAGAAATGATGGTTGCTTCATCTGAGAAACTCACTGTGGCGAAGGAGAGGCTCTGTGATTTGACTACTCACTAGTCATTACCACTGTGGCGCAATGACCGGGGTGAATCTTTCCCTACAGTTGTGCACTCAATATTGCTGCATGGCAGGTGGAGCCGGATGAAGGATGTCCCACATGTCGGCGAAACGAAGTTGAATTGTTCATTGCTATCGATCCTTTTAGATTTGTTTATATGTACACATAATTTTAATGAAATTGTACTGTGATGCTATGAAGGTTTCAACTTTGGTTCTCACAGGAAAAAAAGTTTTCAACTTAGGATTCATGTGCCCTCTTGCCTCAAGATTATCTCGTTACAACATTCCATCAAAGACAAATAAAACTACCATGGCTACTAATGCATCCCAATGGTTCACAGATCAGCGTCAATATTCACATCACAACTAAAGACAAAGTTGTGAGAAGCTGTACAAATAAAGAAAACTATATAATTGATCGATGATGTTTGTAGGCATGGCTCCATTTCCTGGGCATAGTGTTCGTTGGTTGGCAGCTAGTTTCACCCAGCTCTATAGCCAAAAAAGAGATGTATGGAGGACATTACAATCCGATCATTTTGTGCAGCTCCACTAAAATCGAGCTAACCATCCCTGTTTGCAGATATATCCAGTTAGTGTGATTACAATAATAGTGGAACTAGATGATGAAACATAACACACACAAATAGAAGCCGATCACCTCCGTGTCTCTCTTTAGGACTAACTACTTGTTGGAGAAGATTAGGAACGGAGTTGGATGAGGAGGATAGCAAAACCAATCTCCTGTTCTGTAGTCCCACAGTGTAGAGCCCAAGATGCGATTCTATCCCAATCACGTGACTAACTCATGATCGGGGCACAATCGCATTTCGAGCGCATAGCAAGGTGGACATCATTACAACATACCATGTACTGAATAGATGAGAATACAAGATAAAGGCTTACACTCGCCACAAGCTACAACATAATACAATAGATCATCAATACATAGCAACCATCACACAAAAGAGCAGGATCCAACTACGGATGAAATCAAACAAAAAATAAGAACGACATCCACCCTGCTAATCCCAGGCTCCCCGACCCGAAACCTATCCCTTGATCGAAGAAGAAGAAGTAGAAGATGAACTCCAAAAGAAAGCATGCATCGCTCTCGCATTAGATCATCGCATTACCTGTACCTGCAACTGTTTGTTGTAGTAATATGTGAGCCACGAGGACTCAGGAATCCCATTACCATGGGTATCAAGACTAGCAAAGCTTAATGGGTGAGGATTGGATAAGTGCTGAGGTTGCAGCAAGTGACTAAGCATTGTATGGTGGCTAACTTACGAATACAAGAATAAGATGAGAAACTACGCAAACGATCGCAAACTAGTAATGATCAAGAAGTGATCCTGAACTACTTACAATCAAACATAAGCCCACCGTGTTATCTTCTTGAATCACTCGAAAAGAGACCATCACGGTTACACACGCGGTAGGTGTATTTTATCTTGGGTTTGGTGTCAAGTTCACTACAACTAGATAACTAAAATTCCCATCTGTCACATAACTGTGGGCACGACTCTCGAAAGAAGAAACCCTACAGGGGTGTCCCAACTTAGCCCATGAAAAGCACACAATCTGCGGAGACAATCTTCCATCGTGGGACATCCGATCAAACTCGGGATCCCGGTGCACTAGACATTTCGATGATGACCCACAAGTATAGGGGATCTATCGTAGTCCTTTCGATAAGTAAGAGTGTCGAACCCATCGAGGAGTAGAAGGAAATGACAAGTAGTTTTTACAAAGGTATTCTCTGCAAGCACTGAAATTATCAGTAATAGATAGTTTTGTGATAAGGTAATTCTTAATGGGTAACAAGTAACGAAAGTAAACAAGGTGCAGCAAGGTGGCCCAATCCTTTTTGTAGCAAAGGACAAGTCTAGACAAACTCTTATATAAAGGAAAGTTCTCCCGAGGACACATGGGAATTATCGTCAAGCTAGTTTTCATCATGCTCATATGATTCGCGTTTGTTACTTTGAAAATTTGATATGTGGTTGGACCGGTGCTTGGGTACTGCCCTTCCTTGGACAAGCATCCCACTTACGATTAAACCCCTTCGCAAGCATCCGCAACTACGAAAGAAGAATTAAGGTAAACCTAACCATAGCATGAAACATATGGATCCAAATCAGCCCCTTACGAAGAAATGCATAAACTAGGGTTTAAGCTTCTGTCACTCTAGCAACCCATCATCTACTTATTACTTCCCAATGCCTTCCCCTAGGCCCAAACAATGGTGAAGTGTCATGTAGTCGACGTTCACATGATACCACTAGAGGAGATACAACATACATCTCATCAAAATATCAAACGAATACCAAATTCACATGACTACTTATAGCAAGACTTCTCCCATGTCCTCAGGAATAAACATAACTACTCACAAATCATATTCATGTTCATAATCATAGGGGTATTGATATGCATAAAGGATCTGAACAAATAATCTTCCACCGAATAAACCAACTAGCATCAACTACAAGGAGTAATCTACACTACTAGCAACCTACAGGTACCAATCTGAGGTTTTGAGACAAAGATCAGATACAAGAGATGAACTAGGGTTTTAGAGGAGATGGTGTTGGTCAAGATGTTGATGGAGATTGACCCCCTCCCGATGACAGGATCGATGGTGATGATTTCCCCCTCCTGGAGGGATGTTTCCCCGGCAGAACAGCTCCGCCGGAGCCCTAGATTGGTTCTACCTCGAGACGACGGCACTTCATCCCAAAAGCTATCTTCTGATTTTTTTCAGGGCAAAAGACACCTTATACCAAAAGATGGGCATCGGGGGCCTACTAGGTGGCTCACGAGGCAGGGGGCGCCTAGGGGGTAGGGCGCGCCCCCACCCTCGTGGACGGTGGATGGCTCCCCTCTGGTGCTTTCTTCGCCCAGTATTTTTAATATATTCCAAAACTGACTTTCATGGAGTTTCAGGATTTTGGAGGTGTGCAGAATAGGTCTCTAATATTTGCTCCTTTTCTAGCTCAGAATTCCTGCTGCGGGCATTCTCCCTCTTCATGTAAACCTTGTAAAATAATAGAGAAAAGGAATAAGTATTGTGAGATAATGTGTAATAACGGCCCATAATACAATAAATATCGATATATAGAGGGAGCCGATATCGAAAAATATATCGATAAAATAAAATATGCACATGAGGGCATCATGATCATTCTTAGAACAACAACATATATATATCATCATATGATTTCTTATGTTAAAGTAACAATCTATTCACAATGTAAAGTATGAACCAAAAAAATTCATTGAAAGCTAGCAAACTATAATCTCAGTCATTGAAGCAATTGCAATTTATCATAACATCGGAAAGAGTCAATATAAGAGCTTTTCAGCAAGTCCACATACTCAACTATCATTTAGTCTTTCACAATTGCTAACACTCACGCAATACATATGGGTATGAAGTTCTAATCAGACACAGAGAAAGATAGGGGCTTATTGTTTTGCCTCCCAACCTTTTACCTCAAGGGTAATGTCAACAATAATGCTTTATGCAAACCCACATCCAATTAGCTATATATATCAGGATCTTTCCAACATAAAGTGCTTCCCAAAGGATAAAATGTAAAAATGAAAGGTGAAAATCACCATGACTCTTATATAAGGTGCAAGACAAAAATAAAAGATAGGCCCTTCGCAGAGGGAATCAGAGGTTGTCATGTGTTTTTATGGTTGGATGCACAAAATCTTAATGCAATAGAACGTCACTTTATATTGCCACTTGTGATAGGGACCTTTATTATGTAGTCCGTCGCTTTTATTTCTTCCATATCACAAGCTCGTATAAAGCTTATTTTCTCCACACTAATAGGTCATACATATTGAGAGAGCAATTTTTATTGCTTGCAACAATGACAACTTACTTGAAGGATCTTACTCAATCCATAGGCAGATATGGTGGACTCTCATGGCAAAACTGAGTTTAAGGATATTTGGAAGCACAAGTGGTATTTCGACTTGGTACAAAGAATTTGGCTAGCTTGAGAGGGAAAGGCAAGCTCAACATGTTGGATGATCCATGACAATATAATTTATTTCAGATATAAGAAAACATAACCCATTATGTTGTCTTCCTTGTCCAACATCAAATTTTTAGCATGTCATATTTTAATCAGTGCTCACATTCATAAAAGATGTCCAAGATAGTATATTTATATGTGAAAACCTCTCTTTCTTTATTACTTCCTATTAATTGCAATGATGACCAAAACTATGTTTGTCAACTCTCAACAACTTTTATTCATCATAGTCTTTATATGTGAAGTCATTACTCTCCATGAGATCAACACGATATCTTTATTTCTTTTTATTCTTTCTCTTTTCTTTTATTTTTATACCCTCGAGATCATAGCAAGATAACCAAGCCCTTGACTCAAGACTAAGCTTTTATATATATATAGCTAACGGACCCAATTACATAGATAAAGATCAACATAAAACTCAAAGCTAGATCATACTAAACTTTATTCTACTAGATCAAGATATAACCAAAAGGATCAAACTAAGAAAAACGGTAAAGATATAAGTGTGATGGTGATATGATATCGGGGCACTACCCCAAGCTTGGCAGTTGCCAAGGGGAGTGCCCATACCCAATACTCAGTTCTCCTTTGGTGATAGTGATGATGGAGTTGTTGATGATGCAGGCTTGTCATCCATCTTCCAAGGTATAGGCTCACCATCATAGAAGGATGATCGTGTCTCCGGCATCCTCAAATCTGCAACCAAACTCATCCTCTTGAATCTATATTCATACTCATAGTTTTGGCTTTGCAGGTCATACATCTGGGCTTGGAGGTGCTTGATTTTCTCGTGAAGCTTGAAGATCGTCTCACCAATGTTCTTGCCATCCAGCTTGTGGTTGTTGGTGAACTCCGCGATCATCATGTGGTTGGCGTCAAGTCCGTGTTCCATCATCCCCTAGCACTTGAAAACTTGTTGCTCCATTGCTTCGAGTATTATCTTTGAGCTTCCGGTCCTCCTTGGTCCCTCAACATCGCGGATGTGCAGCACCCCCTCATGCAACTAAATGGTTTGAGGGTGTTGCAACACCTCCGCGAGGTAGAGGTTGATGACCGTCTGCAAAAACTTGTCCTTGGGGGCGCTTGAAGACATCATGGTGATCTAGATCTACCAGAAAAACAGTTCGAAACAAAAGCAGGAGATATTTGCGTGGTACGGTGGTCAAAACCTTCTGGAGATTATATAATGAATTTTTACCGACCAAAAGAAGTATCGTGCAAGAAAACAGAGTCCGGAGGGCACACAAGGTTCCCACGAGGCAAGGGGCGTGCCAGGGGGGTAGGGCGCGCCCTCCACCCTTGTGGACGCCTCGTGTCCTTTCCGGACTACTTCTTATTTTCCTATTTACTTAAATATTCCAAAACGGAGAAAAATTGCTATTAGAACTGTTTTGGAGTCGGTTTACTTACCGTAGCACATACCTATTCCTTTTCAGAATCTGAAACATTCTGGAGAGTGTCCCTTATATACTCCGGGGTTACGGTGTCAATAACATTAGTTTCAACATTTATGGGATTACCTGAGATATAATGTTTGATTCTTTGACCGTTCACCACCCTCGGATTTGTGCCTTCAAAGTTGTTGATTTTTATGGCACCAGAACAATAAACCTCCTTGATAACGTAAGGACCTTCCCATTTAGAGAGGAGTATTCCTGCAAAAAATCTTAAACGAGAGTTGTATAACAAAACATAATCACCTACATTAAACTAACGCTTTTGTATCCTTTTGTAATGCACTCTTTTAACCTTTTCTTTAAATAGTTTGGCATTCTAATAGGCCTGGGTTCTCCAGTCATCAAGTGAGCTAATGTCAAATAGTCTCTTCTCACCGGAAAGTTTGAAATCGTAATTGAGCTCTTTAATGGCCCAATATGCCTTATGTTCTCGTTCGAGAGGTAAGTGACATGCTTTTCCATAAACCGTCTTATACGGAGACATACCCATATGATTTTTGTATGCAGTTCTATAGGCCCATAATGCATCATCAAGTTTCTTGGACCAATTCTTTCTAGATCTATTAACAATCTTTTGCAAAATTAATTTAAGCTCTCTATTACTAAGTTCTACTTGACCACTAGACTATGGGTGATATGGAGATGCAATTATATGATTAACATCATACTTAGAAAGCATTTTACGAAAAGCACCATGAACAAAATGTGAACCACCATCAGTCATTAAGTATCTAGGGAATCCAAACCTCAGAAAAATAACTTCTTTAAGCATCTTAATAGAGGTGTTATGATCGGCACTACTAGTTGGAATAGCTTCTACCCACTTAGTACCGTAATCAACAGCAACTAAAATATGTGTATACCCATTAGAGGAAGGAAATGGTCCCATATAATCAAAGCCCCAAACATCAAATGGTTCAATAACAAGTGAATAGTTCATAGGCATTTCTTGATGTCTAATGGTATTACCAATTCTTTGACATTCATCACAAGACAAGACAAACTTACGGGCATCTTTGAAAAGAGTAGGCCAATAAAAACCAGATTGCAATACCTTATGTGCAGTTCTATCTCCAGCGTGGTGTCCTCCATAAGCCTCAGAGTGACACTTGCATAGGATCTGTTGTTGTTCATGCTCAAGTACACAACGTCTAATAACACCATCTACTCCTTTATAAAGGTGTGGGTCATCCCAGAAGTAATGTCTTAAATCATAGAAAAACTTTTTCTTTTGCTGGTATGTGAAACTAGGTGGTATATATTTAGCAACAATGTAATTAGCATAATCAGCATACCATGGAGCAGTACGAGAAGCATTTATGACAGCTAATTGTTCATCAGGAAAGCTATCATCTATAGGTAGTGGGTCATCAAGAACATTCTCTAACCTAGGCAAGTTGTCTGCAATGGGGTTCTCAGCTCCCTTTTTATCAATAATATGCAAATCGAAATCTTGTAGCAAGAGAAACCATATAATAAGTCTAGGTTTAGCATCTTTCTTTTCCATAAGATATTTAATAGCAGCATGATCAGTGTGAACAGTTACTTTAGAATCAACAATATAGGGTCTGAACTTATCACAAGCAAATACAATTGCTAAAAATTCATTTTCAGTAGTAGCATAATTTCTCTGGGCACTGTCTAGAGTTTTACTAGCATATTGGATAAAATTTAATTTCTTATCAACTCTTTGTCCTAGAACAACACCTATAGCATAATCACTAGCATCACACATAATTTCAAAGGGTAAATTCCAATCAGGTGGCTGAACAATAGGTGCGGAAATCAAGGCTTTCTTAAGTATGTCAAATGCTTCTACACAATCATCATCAAAGACAAAAGGAACATCTTTTTGTAAGAGATTAGTCAGAGGCCTAGATATTTTCGAGAAGTCTTTAATGAACCTCCTATAAAAACCAGCATGACCAAGGAAACTTCTTATACCTTTAATATCCTTAGGACACGACATCTTTTCAATAGCATCAACTTTAGCTTTATCAACTTCAATACCTCTTTCAGAAACTTTATGCCCCAAGACAATACCTTCATTAACCATAAAGTGGCACTTCTCCCAATTCAAGACAATATTAGTTTCTTCACATCTCTGCAAAAATTGATCAAGGTTGCTTAAGAAATCATCAAAAGAAGTTCCATACATGGAGAAATCATCCATGAAAACCTCAACAATCTTTTCACAAAAGTCAGAGAATATAGCAGTCATACATCTTTGAAAGGTAGTAGGTGCATTACATAAACCAAAAGGCATACGTCTATAAGCAAAGGTACCGAATGGGCAAGTAAAAGTGGTATTTTCCTGATCCTCTTTCGACACGGGTATTTGAGAGAAACCAGAATAACCATTTAGAAAGCGAAAATGTGTATGTTTGGATAATCTTTCTAGCATTTGATAAATAAAAGGTAAAGGGTAATAATCCTTTCTAGTAGCTTTATTTAGTTTGTGGAAATCAGTTACCATTCTATAACTTGTAACAATTCTTTGTGGGATCAATTCATCTTTGTCATTATGAACAACAATAATACCTCTCTTCTTAGGAACACAATGGACATGACTTACCCACTGACTATTAGCAACATGATAAATTATACCTGCCTCCAGAAGCTTCAGTATTTCATTTCTTACCACTTATTTCATCTTAGGATTTAACTGTTGTTGGTGATCAACAACCGTCTTAGCATCTTTCTCCAATTTTATTTTGTGTTGGCATAGAGTGGGACTGATGCCCTTAAGATCATCAAGAGTATATCCAATAGCAGCGTGGTGCTTCTTCAGATTTTCAATAATCTCTCTTCTTCCTGCTCTGAAAGGTTAGCACTAATAATAACAGGGTATATCTTATTTTCATCAAGATAAGCATATTTAAGAGTATCAGGTAATGGTTTAAGCTCAAACACGGGATCACCCTTGAGTGGAGGAGGATCCCCTAGAATTTCAATAGGCAAGTTGTGTTTCAAAATAGGTCCCTATTTAAAGAATACTTCATCTATTTCCCTTCTTTCATTCATAAACATATCATTTTCATGGTCTAGAAAATATTGTTCTAAAGGATCATTAGGAGGCACATCAATAGAAGCAAGACCAATAATTTCATATTTACTAGGCAATTCTTTATCATGGGGTTGTCTACAAAATTGAGCAAAATTAAAATCATGGGACACATCCCTAGACCAATAGAAACAATATCCTTTTTGCAGTCTATCCTAGCATTAATAGTATGCAAGAAGGGTCTATCAAATATAATGGGACAAATGTCATCTTGTGGGGAACCAAGAACAAGAAAATCAGTGGGATATTTAACTTACCCACACAAAACTTCAACATCTCTAACAATCCCAACACGTGAAATAGTATCTCTATTGGCAAGCTTAATTGGAACATTAATATCTTCTTTCTCACCAGGTGCAATATCATCCATAATTCTTGTATAAGGAATGAGGTATTGCACTCGCACTAGCACCCATATCACATAAGCCATGATAGAAATGATCTCCTATTTTAACAAAAACCACATGCATGCCTAGTTGCCTACAAAAGGTCTTCATCATAAAAGAACCAGTACAAGAAGTATCGAGCATGGAGCGATTATTGAGAGAAAGCCGAGCATAAGTTTTTGAATAATAATATCTCTTGAGAGCTCATGATTGGGGCATGAATATAACATTGACTTAAGCCTCCCCAAAGCTTGAGCGATACTTTCTCCTTCGCGAGGCCAAAAATTATATATATAATTACGATCACGATGAACCAAATGCATAGGATAAAACTTCTGATGAAATTCCAATTTAATCGGTCGTAGTTCCATGATGTAATATCATCACATAGCCTAAACCATGTAAATGCCTTTCCCTTCAAAGATAAAGGGAAGACCTTCTTCTTGATAACATCCTCGGGCATACCTGCCAGCTTAAATAATCCACAAACTTCATCCACCTAGATTAGGTGCATATCGGGATGTAATGTTCCATCTCCTGTAAAAGGATTAGCTAACAGTTTCTCTATCATACCCAAAGGAATTTCAAAGTAAACATTTTCAGTAGGTTCAGTAGGTTGAGGAGAAACTCTTTGCTCTATTGGTCAGGGTGAAGATACCCCGAACAAGCCCCTCAAAGGATTGTTTTCCATAGTAACAAGTGATAGTAAATCTCAGCATAATATATAAAATTTTCCTTACCAAATTCCACTTACCAAAGGCGCTTCACTCCCCGGCAACGGTGCCAGAAAAGAGTCTTGATGACCCACAAGTATAGGGGATCTATCGTAGTCCTTTTGATAATTAAGAATGTCGAACCCAACGAGGAGTAGAAGGAAATGACAAGCATTTATTAGTAAGGTATTCGTTGCAAGCACTAAAATTATCGGTAACAAATAGTTTTGTGATAAGGTAATTCATAACGGGTAACAAGTAATAAAAGTAAAAAAGGTGCAGTAAGGTGGCTAATCCTTTTTGTAGCAAAGGACAAGCCTGGATAAACTCTTATATAAAGGAAAGCGCTCCCGAGGACACATGGGCATTATGGTCAAGCTAGTTTTCATCATGCTCAGATGATTCACGCTCGTTACTTTGATAATTTGATATGTGGGTGGACCGGTGCTTGGGTACTGCCCTTCCTTGGACAAGCATCCCACTTATGATTAACCCCCTTCACAAGCATCCGCAACTACAAAAGAAGAACTCAGGTAAACCTAACCATAGCATCAAACATATGGATCCAAATCAGCCCCTTACGAAGCAATGTATAAACTAGGGTTTAAGCTTCTGTCACTCTAGCAACCCATCATCTAATTATTACATCCCAATGCCTTCCCCTAGGCCCAAACAATGGTGAAGTGTCATGTAGTCAACGTTCACATGACACCACTAGAGGAGATACAAGATACATCTCATCAAAATATAGAACGAATACCAAATTCACATGACTACTTATAGCACGACTTCTCCTATGTTCTCAGGAACAAACGTAACTACTCACAAATCATATTCATGTTCATAATCAGAGGGGTATTAATATGCATAAAGGATCTAAACATATAATCTTCCACTGAATAAACCAACTAGCATCAACTACAAGGAGTAATCAACACTACTAGCAACCCATAGGTACCAGTCTAAGGTTTTGAGACAAAGATCGGATAAAAGAGATGAACTAGGGTTTGAGAGGATATGGTGCTGGTGAAGATATTGATGGAGATTGACCACCTCCCGATCAGAGGAATGATGTTGATGACGATGGTGACGATTTCCCCCTCCCGGAGGGATGTTTCCCTGGTAGAACGGCCACGCCGGAGCCCTAGATTGGTTCCGCCAAGGTTTCACCTCGAGATGGTGGTGCTTCATCCTGAAAGCTTTCTTTTGATTTTTTTAGGGCAAAAGACACCTTATACCAAAAGATGGGCATCGGGGGCCTGCTAGGTGGCCCACGAGGAAGGGGGCATGCCCAGGGGGTAGGGCGCACCCCCCACCGTCGTGGATGGCGGCTGGCTCTCCTCTGGTGCTTTCTTTGCCCAATATTTTTAATATATTACAAAACTGACTTTCATGGAGTTTCAGAACTTTTGGAGTTGTCCAGAATAGGCCTCTAATATATGCTCCTTTTCCAGGATAGAATTCCAGCTGCCGGCATTCTCCTTCTTCATGTAAACCTTGTAAAATAAGAGAGAAAAGGCATAAGTACTGTGACATAATGTGTAATAACAGCCCATAATACAATAAATATCGATATAAAAGCATGATGCAAAATGGACGTATCATTAGACAATGGTAAAACAAGTCCAGCAAGACCTCCCAACGTGCCGACACCCTGATAGTAGCCGCGCGTATCTTGTCTCAGGCCACGATAGACAAGCTAAGCGTATAGGTACCAGATACCCCAAGTTGCCAAGAGGCGGTCCCGCATGGTGCTCTAGTTTGGGACCAATACCATCAGCACTGGCCCCCATGTATTAGGTTAAATAACAAACATCGGGTTGTGCTAAATCCCTATGCGTCAAATTTATTATCATGTTTAGTTATTATCTTGGGCAAATGTTAAAACCAATGTTGGGCCTTGCTAGAAGATTTTGTTCAAAGCGAACGGTCAAGAGGGGCCCATAAACCCTCACCGTGTTAGGGATGCAAAATCAAGGGACATAACACCGGTATGACGGAAACTAAGGCGGCAAGAATGGAACAAAACACTAAGCAAAAGGCTAAGCCTTCCACCCTTTACCAAGTATATAGATGCATTAATTGAATAAGAGATATTGTGATATCCCATGATATCCATGTCCCAACATGGAACAATTGCAACTGCACCTGCAACTAGCAACGCTATAAGAGGGGCTGAGCAAAGCGGTAACATAGCCAAACAATGGTTTGCTAGGATGGTGGAAAAGGTTAGAGGCTATTTCAGGGCATATTGGAGGCTTGATAAACAAGTGGTAGGTAGCGCGACATAGCGATAGCATCGAGACAACTAGCAAAGCAAAGATAGTAGTGGTATCCAGAGTAACGGTCATCTTGCTTGAAATCCCGCTAGGAAGAAGACCGAATCCATGAAGTAGACGAACCAAAGTAGTCGAATAGATCCTCACAATCGCAACATAACCGGAACTATTGAGAAGAAATGCAACCGGAAAGAAGCAAACAACACGGTAAATGACAAGCATAAACATGGCATGATGCACAACCAAATATGATGCATGTCAAGTTTAAAGAGGCATGACATGGCAAAGTGTAACAAACAATACTACAAATTAAGTGGAGCTCAATATGCAATGAGTTGCATATTGACAAAACACTACATTCAAGTATTTAGTTCTCTCCCGTTTATGTTACTCATCAATATTAAATGTTATTTAACATGGCAAGAGGTGAAGCATATGTAAGCTACACATTTAGGCAAGTTTAAATGAGGCCGGAAACATCAAACAATAATTCCGGAAAAACCCCACATGACATTTAGCAATTTAATGCAAACAACAATTTTAAACATTTTGAATGTTGTTATCATGATGCAATGACATATACAAGTTTTATGCAATTTTATGAAAATGTTGACATGAGCATGTTATGAAGCATTTGGTCACCATGGCGGAACGAAAGGGGTGTCACGCAACGAGAACGAGAATGGTGCCACGGCAACATTCCGATGATCCGACAACTCATTGAGATACCGGTGCAAAAGAACAAGTGTGCGGAAGTGCGAAACATGCAAAAGATGGTGGGTGCTCCCGGTTACCGGGTTCCCATGGGTCGACGCCATGGCAAACAAGGAGGAATGTGCAAAGACAACTCAGACACAGTGCAAACACGAGCATCTCATACAACACACATGCATTCATTCAAGGGCGTCGTTTCGGGGTTATACCTTCGAAGCGTGCAATCGAGAGGGTTCAGGTTCGATGGGATGTACTTGTTCACGGGACGTCGTGGGAAGTAGTGGTACACGACGATGGTAGTGGAAGGTGTGGTTCATGTTTTGTAGTCATAAACAATCCATAGATGTTCGGGGTCATAGTGAGGAACTTGACGTCCACGGGGTCTACGAGGGTCGATGGTAGTGGTCCACACGTCATCGGGGTACTTGTCGGATTCGAGGGGTACTTGGCGAAATGCACGTCGACGGTAGTTATACTCATATTGTCGTGGTACTTGGTGATATCCAAGATGGTCTTGGCGTATCCGTGCGTAGAGGTACTTGGCAGTTTCGTGTAGACGAACTTGAGCTACTCCGGGGCAGAAGTCTCAACGTTGCAACGGTGGTCTTGCAGGTTCGTGACCGGAGCATGGAGGTGAAGGTCGACTGCCAAACTGACCACGGGGCCTAGAAAAAGCAATTGCTCGAGGTCTAGATCAGGAAGGGGAGGCGCAAAGCGAGGCAGAGCTGCAGGAGGAGCTTCGCCACGAGCAGAGGGGGACGGTCATGGCATGGAGATGAAGCCGGGGTAGGGGTCCGATGAGGTAGGTTTGCGGAGGTGGGCGCGGCAGCATCGCAGCACGAGAACATCGGCGAGCTTGCTGGTGTCGGGGACGAGGGCAGCTTATCGGGGCTTCATGTTAGACAGAGACGAGAGAGGGAGTGATTTGAGTTAGGAGAGAGATAGAGAGTCAAAGAGAAAGGGAACCAGGGTGTTGGGGATATGACTATTAGGTATGACTCGCCTAGGAGGGGCCGGGTTATCCCTATGGAGGTTCATCTCAATGAAGCCCAAGAGCATATTAACAATGGCGGTTCATAGATAGGCTTAGTAGTGGGCCCAAACCCGAAGGCGGCTTAAGGCCCGCGGATATAAACTGCCATGTATATAGAGTTGTATTGTAAGGCATGTAAGAAAGGTCACTGAGCTGGATATGTTGTATAAGCCGGCTAGGACTCTGTAGGCCGCAGGGCGTCAACCCGTGTATATAATGGGATGGCCCAGCGGCGGCTTAGGACAAGAAACAACAGATCGATAGTTGGGTCAAACGTATTCGCTCCCTGCTCATCGAAACCCTAGCAATACCATCTCCAACTGGATTAGGCTTTTACCTTCACCATAAGGGGCCGAACCAGTATAAACTCTTCGTGTCCTTGGTCCTGATTAACTCCTTTAAGGTAACATCATCGCGATGGCTCCACGACTAAGTCCTCACACTAGGACATCTGCCGTGATATATCCACGACAGTTGGCGCCCACCCTGGGGCTATCGCACGATGGTTTCAAGTTCTTAGAGGGCAACTTCGAAGGGATCAAGGGATACACCATGCGCCGCGGCAAGCTCTACATCGACGACGCAGGGGGGCCCCGAGGCCGGCTCAATTGAGTATGGATACTGGGTCCCATTCGGCAGAATTCATGTCTTCATTGGCAAGATCGGCGAACCATGCCCTGAGACGGACATCTGCACCGACATCATCGAGACGGCTCAGCGTGCGAGACCCGCCCGGGTTCGGCCCGCCATGAATCGTGCCTTCATGGGATTTATCCACGGAGCGAAACCTGAGGATAGATCGGCATCTGGTGGTCAGACCATCGTTTATTCTCATGGCGAGTCATCCACTGGTGAGACTGAGTCATTGTATCAACTACATGAAGGCCGGCTTGGGGCTGTTCCGATGGCGACAGTATTCCGGACACCTCTGAGCCGCCGAACCGGGTTGCAATCTTCATGGCCGGTACACAGCCCGTGCAGCACTCATCGACTGCAGCAGAGCTGATTTCTGGGTTAGCAGTAGCAGTGGCTGCCGGGGCAGGAGGCCCTAAGCGCCCGCCGGCTCAGGTTTTAACCGACTTACTGGATAAGCTGACAGTGCTATTAACAACGGTGGTTAACCCGGCGGATCAAGATCAGCATAATGCGGCGGTCGTGAAGTTGCGTGAAGAGATAGCGCAGGCCAAAGAGGAGTTAAACGCAGAGAACACCAGGATGGCCGAGGAGCGGGCTGCTTTGGATGCTCAGGCACAACGAATTCAGTCACAGTCTTTCTGGCTCATGCTAGATCAGAACGCTTCAAAAAAAGTCATGAGGAGGAGGCATCAGACTCGTCTACCCTCGGTTTATGAGGCAAGAAATCTCTTTAACCTGCCAGGAGCAGGGACCAATAACCTGGTGGCGGTAAACCGGGTCGAAGCACGTGTGACGGGTATGCTGGTTCAACCACGCACGATGGACCTGCCTTGTCAGAATAAAAACCTGCCGCAGCATGTGCCGACGCCACTGCGTCATGATTGGCGGCTCTCCCGGTCGATGGTGAGTCGCCGACTGTGGCTAAAACACGGAGGGCTAGACAGCTTCTCCAGACAGCACTGACTCAGCAGCATGCTTATGCTTACAGTCGTGACAGGTTTCACTCCACCCCTCGCCCGAGCCGGAGTTACAGCAAACATATTGATGAGCCGACTGTTTCAAGGAGTGGACGAAACCATAACCCGCCTCGTGGACATAACCCGACGGGCAGAGGTGCTGATCCTCAGAACATAGTGGATCAAGGAAGAGCACGTCGAGAGGCCGAGCTGGTGGCACAGCATGCGGCCCGTCAACCTACTCCGGTTCATCCAACCACTTCTGTGGAGCCAGGTGTGACCTTTAGAAATTTGTGTGTGCCATGCTTGCTACCGGATCTATGTAATGAGCGTCTGCCTAAGGATTTCAAGGGTCCTCTCAAGGCGCCTAACTATACAGCCGATTTAAGTCCTGAGGCTTGGGTTGAGAGTTATGAGATGGCCATGGAATTGCTAGATGTCAGCGAGGCTGCATGTGCTAAATATTTTCCCCTGATGTTGGAGGAAACGGCCCACACTTGGTTGAAGGGGCTCCCTACCAATTCCATCGGGTCATGGGCTGAGTTAAAGGCCCGGTTCATCCAGAACTTCAAGGATACATGTGTGTAACCCATGTCAATTGTGGATTTAGCCTCGTATGTCCAAGAAGAAGGTGAGTCGACAACCCATTAGGTGCACCGGGTCTCAACAATCCTGCACTCGCCGAATCACATCAATGCCGACTCAGCGGTGTTGCTGTTGGAGAACAATTGTCATTTCACACCCTTAAATCAGAAACTAGGGCGGCTCAAACGCCATTGCAATGACATGGGAACACTCATGGCGGCTCTGGTTAAGCATGCTGAATCTGATAGAACCAAGGACCCCGAGTCTGATGATGAAAAACCGGGAAAGGGACAGAAGAGTAGCAACACCAAGCGGTGGCAGCATAACCCGGCGAACCAGGGTGGCAATGGTAAGTACAAAGCTGATAATAGCTTTGACTTTGTGGCTAATACCAATGCACAGAATAATGTTCAGTGTGTAAGGGTAAACCACCCTCACGGACTGGAGGATCCGGTATCAATCTTGAACAGATGTTAAATCAGCCCTGCCCAAGACATGGTACGCGAGAGAGACCATCCGGGCACCTCTGGAAGGATTGTTACATTATAAAGGAGCACATGAATTCCAATCTTTTTCAAGACAGTCATGCGCCAGGTGGCGGTTCAGGATCTGGCTCTCATGGACTAGGTTATGGCGGTGGCGGTTGATACGTCTCTATCGTATCTACTTTTCCAAACACGTTTGCCCTTGTTTTGGACTCTAACTTGCATGATTTGAATGGAACTAACCCGGACTAATCCTGTTTTCAGTAGAATTACCATGGTGTTATTTATGTGCAGAAACAAACGTTCTCGGAATGACCTAAAACTTCACGGAGCAACTTTTTGGAAAATATAAAAAATACCTGCAAAAGCTGAAGGCGAGGGGCCCACCACCTCTCCACGAGAGTGGGGGGCACGCCTTCCCCCCTAGGGCGCGCCCCTACCTCGTAGGCCCCCTGCTGCCTCTCCGACTCCAACTCCAACTCTATATATTGTGTTTTGGGGAGAAAAAATCAGAGAGAAGAATTCATCGCGTTTTACGAAACGAAGCCGCCGCCAAGCCCTAAAACCTCTCGGGAGGGCTGATCTCGAGTCCGTTCGGGGCTCCAGAGAGGGGAATCCATCGCCATCGTCATCATCAATCATCCTCCATCACCAATTTCATGATGCTCACCTCCGTGCGTGAGTAATTCCATCGTAGGCTTGATGGACGGTGATGGGTTGGATGGGATCTATCATGTAATTGAGTTAGTTTTGTTAGGGTTTGATCCCTAGTATCCACTATGTTCTAAGATTGATGTTGCTATGACTTTGCTATGCTTAATGCTTGTCACTAGGGCCCGAGTGCAATGATTTCAGATCTGAACCTATTATGTTTTCATCAATATGAGTGTTCTTGATCCTATCTTGCAAGTCTATAGTCACCTATTATGTGTTAAGATCCGTTAACCCCGAAGTGACAATAATCGGGATACTTACCGGTGATGACCGTAGTTTGAGGAGTTCATGTATTCACTATGTGTTAATGCTTTGTTCCAGTACTCTATTAAAAGGAGGCCTTAATATCCTTAGTTTCCGTAAGGACCCCGCTACCACGGGAGGGTAGGAAAAAAGATCTCATGAAAGTTCTTTTCCATAAGCATGTATGACTATGTTCGGAATACATGCTTACATTATATCAATGAACTGGAGCTAGTTCTGTGTCACCCTAGGTTATGACTATTACATGATGAACCGCATCCGGCATAATTCTCTATCACCGATCCATTGCCTACGAGCTTTCCATATATTGTTCTTCGCTTATTTACTTTTCCGTTGCTATTGCTATCATCACTACAAAACACCAAAAACATTACTTTTACTACTGTTACCTTTTGTTACCGTTACCACTACTATCATATTACTTTGCTATTAAACACTTTGCTGTAGATATTAAGTTTCCAGGTGTGGTTGAATTGACAACTCAGCTGCTAATACTTGAGAGTATTCTTTGGCTCCCCTCGTGTCGAATCAATAAATTTGGGTTCAATACTTTACCCTCAAAAATTATTGTGATCCCCTATACTTGCGGGTTATCAAGACTATTTTCTGGTGCCGTTGCTAGGGAGCATAGCTCTATTCTTTGAGTCACTTGGGATTTATATCTGCTTATCATTATGAAGAACTTGATAGATCGAAGAACCAAGATTTATCCCTCAACTACGAGGGGAGGTAAGGAACTGCCATCTAGTTCTGCACTTGATTCACCTTCTATTTTGAGTAAGCTTGAAGACACCTAAAACTGCTTCTGTTATTCGTTCTGATATGTCGCATGTTATTGATGATGCCACTTCTGCTATACATGATACTTATGATGAAACTACTTCTATGCTTGATACTACTGTGCCACTTGGTGAATTCCTTGATGAACAACTTGCTAGGGCTAGATAGATTGAAAATATTGAATCTGATAATACTGATGAAAGTGATGATGAAGAATCACTTGTTATTCCTGAGGGTTATGTTTTTGATCAAGAAGCCTCTTTAGCTATTTTAGCTTGCAAAGATAGATGCGAACTTAAGAGGTTATTGGCTAAATGGAATAAGCAATCTCTAAATGCTAGGATGAAGCCTGATCCTGCTTTTGCTACTTCACCTATCTGTGTTACTAATAAGGATTATGAATTCTCTATTGATCCTGATATAATTACTTTGGTTAAATCTGATCCTTTTCATGGTTATGAATTTGAAACTGTTGTGGCGCATCTTACTAAATTAAATGATATAGCTACCCTATTCACTAAGGATGAGAGAACTCACTACTTTTATATCCTTAAAATATTTCCGTTCTCATTAAAGGTTGATGCTAAGATATGGTTTAATTCTCTTGATCCTGGTTGTGTGCGTAGTCCCCAGGATATGATTTATTACTTCTCTGCTAAATATTTCCCTGCTCATAAGAAACAAGCTGCTTTAAGGGATATATATATATATAATTTTGTGAAAATTAGAGAAGAGAGTCTCCCACAAGCTTGGGGGAGGCTTCTCCAATTACTTAATGCTTTGCCTGATCATCCTCTTAAGAAAAATGAAATACTTGATATCTTTGATAATGGACTAACCGATGCCTCCAGAGATTACCTGGATAGTTGTGCTGGTTCTGTTTTCAGGGAAAGAACACTGAATGAAGCTGAAATCCTATTGAATAATATGTTGACAAATGAAAATAATTGGACACCTCCGGAGCCAATTCCCGAGCCTATTCCTAAACCAACTCCGAAGAAGAGGGGTATTCTATTTCTCAGTCCTGAAGATATGCAAGAGGCAAAGGAATCTATGAAAGAAAAAGGTATTAAAGCTGAAGATGTTAAGAATTTACCTCTTATTGAAGAAATACACGGCCTTAATTTACCGCCTGTTGAAGAAACATATGATCTTGATCCCTTACCTATTGGAGAAACTCATGATCTTGATAACCGGACACAGGTAGTAAAGGTAAATTCTCTCTATAGATATGATAAAGCTGAAATCCCATTTACTAAGTTTGCTTGCCCATGCTTAGATGAGTTTGATAAATTTATGGCTAAGCAAGAAGATTTTAATTCTTATTTTGGTAGAGAATTGAAATACAATTCGAATATGCTTGAACACTTGGGTGATTATATGGCTAATGTTAAAGGTGAACTTAAACTTATTAGTAGACATGCTTCTATGGTTACCACTCAAGTAGAACAAGTACTTAAAGTTCAAAATGATTTGCTCAATGAATTGAATAGTAAGGATAATGATAATGATGTAAGAGTTATGACTAGAGGTGGTAAAATGACTCAGGAACCTTTGTATCCTGAAGGCCATCCTAAAAGAATTGAGCAAGATTATCAGAGAAATAATATAGATGCACCTAGTCCTTCTAAAAGGAAGAAAAAGAAAAATGATAGGACTTTGCATGCTTCTAGTGAACCTATTACTCAAAGACCTGAGAATCCAAATGATATTTCTATTTTTGATGTTGAAACACAATATGGTAATGAACCAGAAACTAGTAATAATGTTAATGATAATGCTCATGATGATGCTCAACCTGGTAATGATAATGATATAGAAATTGAACCTGTTGTTGATCTTGATAACCCACAATCAAAGAATCAACGTTATGATAAGAAAGACTTTGTTGCTAGGAAACATGGTAAAGAAAGAGAACCATGGGTTCAGAAACCCATGCCTTTTCCTCCCAAACCATCCAAGAAAAAGGATGATGAGGATTTTTAGTGCTTTGCTGAAATGATTAGACCTATCTTTTTGCGTATGCGAGTAACTGATATGCTCAAAATGAATCCTTATGCTAAGTATATGAAAGATATTGTTACAAATAAAAGAAAGATACCGGAATCTGAAATTTACACCATACTTTCTAATTATACTTTGAAGGGTGGAATGCCAAAGAAACTTGGAGATCCCGGTGTACCAACTATACCATGCTCCATTAAAAGAAACTATGTTAAAACTGCTTTATGTGATCTTGGAGCCGGTGTTAGTGTTATGCCTCTCTCTTTATATCATAGACTTGATTTGAATAAGTTGACACCTACTGAAATATCTTTGAAAATGGCTGATAAATCAACTGCTATACCTGTCGGTATTTGTGAGGATGTGCCTGTTGTAGTTGCAAATGTTACTATCTTAACAGACTTTGTTATTCTTGATATTCCCGAGGACGATAGTATGTCTATTATTCTTGGAAGACCCTTTTTGAATACTGCAGGGGCTGTTATTGATTGCACTAAAGGCAATGTCACTTTTCATGTTAATGATAATGAGCATACGGTACACTTTCCGAGGAAGCAACCTCAAGTCCATAGTATCAATTCTATTGGAAAAATTCCATCAATTATATTTGGAGGTTTTGAATTTCCTCTTCCTACTGTCAAGAAGAAATATGATATTCTTATTATTGTTGACGTGCATATCCCCGTTGAGGTAACATAGTGTTATTCAAAATTTCTCCGGTTCCATGTTATTCGGAATGAGTTTGTTAACAAGACTTGATCAACCTTGTTAGTGGATTCCTTTTGATGAGCATGTGATGGATGAAACTAGAAAGCACAACCTTTTGTACCCCACTTTTACTTTCTGTTATTTATATTAAATAAATAAAAATAAATATTTTTCTGTCTGTTATCTCATTATCCGTGCAATATAAAAATACCCTGAAAATAAAAGTTCTCCAAATGCCCTGAAATTTTAATATGATTTTTTCTGGAATATTTGAGAATATTTGGCACTGAGAACACATTGGGAGGGGGGGGTCAACCACCTGCCCACGAGGGTGCAGGGCGCGCCCTACCCCCTAGGCGTGCCCCCTGCCTCGTGGGCCCACGGTGGCCCTCCTCCACTTATCCTTCCACCCACACACTCCTTCTTCCTCTCCCAAACATGAATATCCAGCTCAAGCACGAGTTCTAGCTCATTTTGCTGCCATTTTCGATCTCCTTGCTCAAAGCACCTCTCACAAAACTGCTTGGGGAGATTGTTCCTTGGTATGTGACTCCTCCATTGGTCCAATTAGTTTTTGTTGCAAATTTTTGCTGCTTAGGTGACCCTGTTCTTGAGCTTGCATGTCAAATTTATATGGTCAAAAGTAGCTTTGATGCATGATATAGGCCCTTGGCACTTGTAGGAGTAGTTGCTATCAATATTATTGAGTTTGGTCTACTTTTATTTTGAAGTTACTAAAAAAATTCAGAATTTTTCAGAGGAAGAAAAATGCTTAGGAAAATGTTCCAGGGTGGTTCTTCAAGGAAGCAAGGACCCAGGCTTGCAATGCGTGATGCTGATGATGAGCCACCAAGAGATGCTCCAGTGCGTCCTTGTGAATGGCCTTTTGAGAACTTTATGGATCAAGCGGGAATTAAGAAAGAATTTAATGCATATTTGCGTCAAGCTAATCTTGTGAGCTTCGAGGAAGAGAAGTGCAGCCAGTATCACCAGCTCACTAGTTCCTTTGTGAGGAGGTTTGAATTTTCATCTTCACGTAATTCTCCAACTGTCCTGTTTGATCTTTATGAAAATTCTTATACTATGGACTTAGAGGATTTTACCACTCTTGCAAACTTCCACAATGGGGTAATATAAGGAATCCTCGCAAATCTGAATTTAGAGATTTTCTTGCTAGCAGAACTGTGGGAGAATCTAGAGATATAACACAAGCCACCATAGGGAGCATTCACTTTCCTACTATACATTATTTTGCTCTCTTCATAGGTAGATGCATTAATGGTAAAGATGAGGCATGTCACATGTGTGTCCCTGACCTCAGTATTCTTAGGAGTGCTGTGTTAGGAGATAAATCTTATAATTTGGGAGCCATTGTGGCACGTAGGTTGCATCTTAATAGATTTAATAGAGATTTCTTTGGAGGAATTTATGCAACCCGCATAGCTAATTTTCTTGGTGTGGCCATACGCGAAGATGATATTGAATTACCACCTGCTTACCTAGACTTTAATGATATGGTTCACCACCAGTTTGTTGAGAGGAATGAATCACCTCTCCAGTATCGACTAATCTTTGACAGACATCGTGCTGTCCATATTACTCTCACTGCTCCTACCTTCTTTGATCATGAGCCAAAAGGAAGATATACTATTACCAGAGAGGAGGCAGATGAGTACGAGAGGAGAGCAGAGGCCGCTCGTTGCCATGCTGCAGCTCAGGAGGCGATAGCCGCTGTATCACAGTACGACCCCAGCTACTATTATGGATATCCACCAGGCCAGCCGTGGCCATAGACCAACTTAGGCCAAAAGCCTAAGCTTGGGGGAGTACGTATTTCTCACCGACATTACATTTATGTTCACACACTCATTGCTAGATGTCGGTGCTCATACTTTTTCATTGTATCATCCATGCTAGTTTATTTCCTTTTTTATGCTTTCTTCTTGTGTGTTTGATAAACCTTAAGAAAAATCCAAAAAATTTAGTTGTAGCTTTTAATTAGTCTACTTTCCACGCTCGTAGCAGTAATTAAAAAGAAAACCCAAAAAGATTTCTTGTTCTTCTTTTACTTGTTGGGAGTTCTCCCGTGTAAATAGTTTTATTTCTTTTCTTTTCTTTGGGGGTCGATAGGAGAAGACCATGATTAAATTGTTGAAGTGGCTCTTATATGCATAATTGTTGATCTGACAAAAGAGCCCATATTGCCTTGTCTTCTCCTGTTTATTGAATGATTGCAGATTCCAGCTTAGTCCAATGCACGCGCACTATTATTATTATTCACATTGTTCGACCGTGCAAGTGAAAGGCAATTATGACGATATATGATGGACTGACTGAGATGAGAAAAGATGGTATGAACTCGACCTCTTTTGTTTTTGTAAATATGATTAGTTCATCATTCCTGATTCAGCCTATTATGAATAAACATGTTTGCAATGACAACTAGAGATCATAGTTTCTTATGCCATGCTTGATTAGCTATGAGTTATAATGGTTTACCTTGCGTAACAACATGCTATTGAGATGGTTATGATGTGGTATGGTAGGGTGGTATCCTCCTCTGAATGATTTAAGTGACTTGACTTGGCGCATGTTCACGCATGTAGTTGAAACAAAATCAACATAGCCTTCACGATATTTATGTTCATGGTGGATTATATCCTACTCATGCTTGCATTCGGTGTTGATTAATTTTAATGTATGTTCATGACTGTTGTCGCTCTCTAGCTGGTCGCTTCCCAGTCTTTTGCTAGCCTTCACCTGTACAAAGCAGGAATACTGCTTGTGCATCCAATCTCTTAAACCCCAAAGTTATTCCACATGAGTCCACTATACCTACCTATATACGGTATCTACATGCCGTTCCAAGTAAATTTGTATGTGCCAAACTCTAAACCTTCAAATAAATATCCTGTTTTGTATGCTCGAATAGCTCATGTATCAACTAGGGCTGTCTGTATCTTCCATGTTAGGTGGACTATTCTCAAGAGGTGTGGACTCCGCTCCTCACTCACAAGAAAAATGGCTGGTCATCGGATGACCAGTCCCATGCTTTATGCAAACTAAATCAAAATAATTGCAAACAAAACTCCCCCTGGGACTCTTGTTAGTTGGAGGCACTCGTTGTTTCGAGCAAGCCATGGATTGATTCTTGTTGGTGGAAGGGGGAGTATAAACTTTACCATTCTGTTTGGGAACCGCCTATAATGTGTGTAGCATGGATGATATCGCCATCTCTTGGTTGTTATGTTGACAATGAAAGTATACCACTCAAAATATTATTCACCTCTGTTTCAAAACCGAGCTTTGGCACCTCTACAAATCCCTGCTTCCCTCTGCGAAGGGCCTATCTATTTACTTTTATGCTGAGTCATCATCCTGTTATTAAAAAGCACCAGTTGGAGAGCACCGCTGTCATTTGCAATCATTACTGTTAGTTTACATTGAGTATGTCTTGACTAGATCTCTTTTACCATGAATTACAATGTCTAGTCAGTCCTTGGTCTTTAAAGGTGCTCTGGATTTATGTTTTGCGGTCTCAGAAAGGGCTAGCGAGATACCATCTTGTTATATCATATTATGATTGTTTTGAGAAAGTGTTGTCATCCGAGATTTATTATTATTGCTCGCTAATTGATTATGCCATTGATATGAGTAAACTTGAGACCTAAGCGTTATTGCGAATGTGGTTAGTTATAATCTTTGCTGAAAACTTGAATGCTGGCTTTACATATTTACAACAAGAGCAAACAAAGTTTGTAAAAGCTTTTCTTTATCACTTTCAGTTTGTCAACTGAATTGCTTGAGGAAAAGCAAAGGTTTAAGCTAGGGGGAGTTGATACGTCTCCGTCGTATCTACTTTTCCAAACACTTTTGCCCTTGTTTTGGACTCTAACTTGCATGATTTGAATGGAACTAACCCAGACTGATGATGTTTTCAGCAGAATTACCATGGTGTTATTTATGTGCAAAAACAAACGTTCTCAAAATGACTTGAAACTTCACGGAGCAACTTTTTGGAAAAATATAAAAAATACATGCAAAAGATGAAGGCCAGGGGGCCCACCACCTCTCCACGAGGGTGGGGGCGCGCCTGCCCCCCTAGGGCGCGCCGCTACCTCGTGGGGCCCCTGGGCCTCTCCGACTCCAACTCCAACTCTATATATTGTGTTTCGGGGAGAAAAAAATCAGAGAGAAGAATTCATCGCGTTTTACGATACGGAGCCGCCGCCAAGCCCTAAAACCTCCCGGGAGGGCTGATCTGGAGTCCGTTCGGGGCTCTGGAGAGGGGAATCCATCGCCATCGTCATCATCAGCCATCCTCCATCACGAATTTCATGATGCTCACCGCCATGCATGAGTAATTCCATCATAGGCTTGCTGGACGGTGATGGGTTGGATGGGATATATCATGTAATCGAGTTAGTTTTGTTAGGGTTTGATCCCTAGTATCCACTATGTTCTGAGATTGATGTTGCTATGACTTTGCTATGCTTAATGCTTGTCACTAGGGCCTGAGTGCCATGATTTCAGATCTGAACCTATTAAGTTTTCATCAATATATGCGTTATGATCCGTTAACCCCGAAGTGACAATAATCGGGATACTTACCGATGATGACCGTAGTTTGAGGAGTTAATGTATTCAGTATGTGTTAATGCTTTGTTCCGGTACTCTATTAAAAGGAGGACTTAATATCCCTTTGTTCCCGTAAGGACCCCGCTGTCACGGGAGGGTAGGACAAAAGATGTCATGCAAGTTCTTTTCCATAAGCACGTATGTCTATGTTCGGAATACATGCGTGCATTATATCAATGAACTGGAGCTAGTTCTATGTCACCCTAGGTTATGAAGGTTACATGATGAACTGCATCCAGCATAATTTTCTATCACTGATCCATTGCCTACGAACTTTCCATATATTGTTCTTCACTTATTTACTTTCCCGTTGTTATTGCTATCATCACTACAAAACACCAAAAACATTACTTTTACTACTGTCACCTTTTGTTACCGTTACCACTACTATCATATTACTTTGCTACTAAACACTTTGCTGCAGATATTAAGTTTCCAGGTGTGGTTGAATTGACAACTCAGTTGCTAATACTTGAGAGTATTCTTTGGCTCCCCTTGTGTCGAATCAATAAATTTGGGTTGAATACTTTACCCTCGAAAACTGTTGTGATCCCCTATACTTGCGGGTTATCAGCGGTTCTAACTCTGGATTCCAAGGAAATCAAGGTAATCACATCAACCAGGGTGGTTACAATCAGCAGAGTAATCAAGGGAGTCAACAGCAGCAACAATCTAGTTATCAGAGCAACCCGAAGCAGTTGAATAGTGGACAATATCATGTCTTCACCACTAGCTTATGTAAGCGTGACCAGAAGCTTCATAAGAGGGCAGCCAATGCTGTTGATTCGGCGGTTCCTCGTTACTTACGCTGGTCTGAGCAGCCCATCGTGTGGAGTCGGGAAGATCACCCGCCCCGAGTTGATAATCTGGGTCACTTGGCTTTGGTGGTCGCACCTCAGGTCGGAGGGTATAAGTTTACCAAGGTACTCATGGATGGAGGGAGCAGCATCAATATCCTTTATTATGAAACTTTTCGTCGCATGGGGTTGACTGGTAAGTCAGCGTATCCAGTTGGTAAGATAGCTCTGGAAGTTGCTTTTGGAGATAATCATGACTCTGGCTCAGAGACATTGACCTTTGAAGTGGTCAAGATCCACAACTCATATCACGCTCTATTTGGACGGCCGGCTTATGCCAAGTTCATGGCACGGCCTTGCTATGTGTATCTGCAGGTCAAGATGCCGGTTCACAAGGGAACCATTACAGTGCATGGGAGCCGTAAGATAGCTCTAGAATGCGAAGAAGGTGATGCGGCTTATGCTGAGCCAGTTTGTGCAATGGAGGAGTTAACATTTTATAAGGACAATGTTCATCCGGCAGATATGACATCTTTGAAAAAGCCAACTACAGAGCATGATCCAGTTTTGAAGTTTAAATCGGTAGATGATACTAAGATGGTTGATTTTATTCCTGGCGATTCATCCAAGCAGTTCAGTATCAGTGCTAATCTGGATCCGAAATAGGAAAGCACGCTCATCAAGTTCATCTGTGAGAACCGGGACATCTTCGCATGGAAGCCTTCTGACGCCAGGTGTACCGAGAGAACTTGTGGAGCACACTCTTAATATTGATCCCAAATTTAAGCCAGTTAAACAGTTTCTTCGCCGGTTTAATGAGGAGAGGCAAAAGGCCATTGGAGAGGAAGTAGCACGGCTCTTGGCGGCTTGGTTCATTATTGAGGTGTTTCACCCTGAGTGGTTGGCTAACCTGGTCCTGGTAGTTAAGAAGAACGACACTTGGCGTATGTGTGTGGACTACACGGATTTAAACATGGCTTGTCCGGCTGATCCTTTTGCTCTCCCTCGTATTGATCAGATTATCGATTGTACGGCGGGTTGTGAGTGTTTGAGTTTTTTGGATGCTTATTCTAGTCATCATCAGATGAAGATGGCAGTTAAGGACCAGGAGAAGGCATCTTTCATAACTCCCTTTGGAGCCTTCTGCTATGTGTCTATGCCTTTTGGGCTTAAGAGTGCCCAAGCGACTTATAAGAGATGTGTGTAGAATTGCCTTCATGATCAAATCGGGCGCAATGTTCATGCTTATGTAGATGATATTGTGGTGAAATCCGGAGAGAAAGATACATTGATAGATGATCTAAAGGAAACCTTTGATAATCTCCGGGTCTATAAAATGATGCTTAACCCGGCCAAGTGTGTTTTTGGTGTGCCCGGAGGCAAGCTCTTGGGTTTTTTGGTGTCTAACAGGGGCATTGAAGCTAATCTGGAGAAGATCAAAGCCATCACCTCTCTACTAAGACGGTGTGTGTCAATGATGGGCAATGTCTGGCGGGTCGCATTGTGCCATTAAGCCGGTTGGGAGAGAAGGCTACCCCTCTATATCAGATGATGAAAAAGACAAATAATTTTGTCTGGAGTAATGCCGCTAATGAAGCGTTTGAGGAATTGAAGAAACAGCTGGCTGAGCCACCTATTCTGGCTGCTCCTGCTAATAAAGAGCCTTTGTTGTTATATGTGGTAGCTAATAGCTGGCCTGTCAGTGTAGCCATTGTGGTAGAAAGGAAGGAGGCAGGCAAGGAATATCCGGTTCAAAGGCCGGTTTACTACATCAGTGAGGTACTTATTGAGTCCAAGCAGAGATATCGTGTGACGCTCCAAGACCGGAGCTTCAGATGCCTTCCTTGGTTTTTCGAGTTTCGTCCGGTAATTTGTTTTGTCTGTTGCATTCATCTTTGCATTTGTGCATTGCATCATGTCATCATGCCATCATGTCATTTTTTTAACTCAACTAAATAAATGGCATGGATCTTTGATCCATTTAAACCGAGGGAATTCACATGGTGATTCTCTTTATAACATATCCTCCCGATATTAGGGAGTTATTTTAAATATTCCATTTTTTTGGAATCACCCATAAACACACTTGCAAAAATAAAATCCCAATGCCTTTGTTATCACAACTCTTGGCCTCTAACTTTGCCCTATATCTTTTCTTCATTTTCCCGAGCAACTCCTAAATCTGGAACATTTTTGGACCTTCCCAACACTCACTTCCTATTCAAACCATTTTATTTTAAATCAAATGAGTTTGAATTTAAACTTTCAAAAATGCCCACTCCATTTTTCTTGGAACATGCACATTTTTGCGAGTCTAGGAAATTTATCCCCGTGCCCAAACTCTTTCTCTACCTTTTTCTTTTCTTCCCTTTTCTTTCTCTTTTTCTGTTGTTTTGAATGGAGTAATAGAGGGAGAGCAGAGCCCAGCTGGCCACTTGGGCCTCCCCACCCCATACCGTCCCAAACCTTCCCGGCCCAGCCGACCCCTACCTAACCCTAGCCCCTTTCGCTCGACCCCCACTCTCCCTCGTCTCCTCCTCTAGCGCCACCAATGCACGCGCTGTACCCCATCTGCTCGATCCCCTCCCCTTGTTTCCTTCGAGCGCGAGCCTCACAGTGCTCTGCTCGCCCTTCCTTCTCCCCCGCGCCGCCATCGCCTCCCTCTGCCGCCGCTCGAGTCCGAGGTCCCCGCCTCCGTCTCCGACCGTCATGAGCAAGCAGCCCCACCGGAACTCTTTCTCTCCTGTGCACGTTCACCGACCAAGCGGAGCAGCACAAGTACCTCGACGCCAGCGACCCCTGGATCCCCCTTGCCTGTTCGCCTCCTCCCTCAACCACGCCGGCCACCGAAGCCTTTGTTAGCTACTACCCCGTCGACCCGCGTCCCCGCACCCACTAGACGCCCGCGCCAACAACCTCCATGCCTCCCCACCATCATCTCCGACAGGAAGACGCCGCCAAGCTCAGCCCCGCGGCCCTGGCCTGCGACCGCGCCAACCCCGGCGCCCCTGCAACCTCTCCTCCCAAGTCTGTTGCCATCTCGCCGGAGCGCCGTCAACAGCAGGTTGCCGCCTCCCCTTTCCTTCGCCGGAGTCCCGAGCCGTGCTAGACGCCTGCGTTCTCGCCAATCTGCTATTGTCTGTTTCCTCTCGTTTTTCCTCTGTCATCAGTCCAATGAGCAGCGCCTCCGAGTTTTCACCAAGTCCCTGCTCCGATGAACTCACACTCAACCACGACGACCTGTCAAGCAACTGTGACCGAAGACCCCAAGTGCCCTTCAGATCGTATAGATCGGCAAGTCCAACTAGTACCGATGCCCCAAGGACGACTACGCGGTGTTGTGTCAAGTACCTAAACCATGTCTCCAGAATCGCCAAGACCGTCCCGAATATTGCCAAGTACCACTTCGGTTCCGGAACGCGACAAGTACCACGACTCCCGGAGCCCTCAGAACCATCAATTTCCACTACCGCTGACTAGCACGACTACCGTCGCAAAAACGAGACCGTCAGGACCAGACCGACAAGTACCCCGACGACCTTGTACCACTGTCATCGCAATACCACGAGTACCTCTATCGACGACCCTAAACATCTACGGTCGTGTACGACTACCGTTGCCCGAAGAACCGTGGGTCACAAGATTCGTGTTCAACTACCATCGTCGTGTACCACTACTTCCACTACCATCGCGAGAACGTCTACTTCCCCTAATTTGCACTGAACCTGAACCGTCTCGTTTGCACGCTTCAAAGGTATAACCCCGAGATGAGATCCGTGAACGAATGATTGTGATGTTTGTGATGCTCGTGTTTGCACCGTGTCGTAGTGTCTCTCGCTTCCATGCCATCGACTCATGGGACACCCTGTATTCGGGAGCGCCCCACCATATTTTGCACGCAACCGCACACTTCTCCTTTGCATCGGTAGCTCAATCGAGTTACCGGAACCGGAATGTTGCCGTGGCACCGTTTTCGTTATCTTTGTCATGGCACCCCTTTTCTTTCCACCACAGTGACAAATGCTTCATAATGCTCTTGTCAACTTTTAATAAAAAATTGCATAAAACTTGTTTATGTCATTCGCATCATGATAACAACATTTAAAATGTTTCAAATTGTTGTTTGCCTTAAATTGCTAAATGCACATGGGGATTTTCCGGACTTGTTGCGTGTTGTTCCGGCCTCATTTAAACTTGCCAAGATAGATAGTTTTAATATGCTTCACCCCTTGCCATGTTTACAACATTTAATATTGTTGGGTACATAACCGAGAGAGAACTAAATAAGTCATGTGGTGTTCCGTCAATATGCAACTTGTTGCATATTGGGCTCCACTTCACTAGTAGTTTTGCTTGTGCACTTTGCCATGCCATGCCACATTAAACCGGACATGCATCATACTTGGTTGTGCATCATTCCATGTTCATGTGATGGTTGTTTACTATGTTGCTTGCATGTTTCCGGGTTGCTTCTCTCGTTAGCTTCGGTTTCATTCTGGGGTTGTGAGGATTCGTTCGACTATGTCTGTTTGTCTTCTTCATGGACTCGTTCTTCTCCCTATCGGGATTTCGGGCAAGATGACCATACCCTCGAAATCACTTCTATCTTTGCTTGCTAGTTGATCGTTCTATTGCTATGCCACGATACCTACCACTTTCTATATCATGCCTCCCATATTGCCATGTCAAGCCTCTAACCCACCTTTCCTAGCAAACTGTTGTTTGGCTATGTTACCGCTTTGCTGAGACCCTCTTATAGTGTTGCTAGTTGAAGGTGAAGATGAAGTTTGTTCCATGTTGGAACATGGATATTGTTGGGATATCATTATTACATATATTGTTTACTTTAATGCATCTATATACTTGGTAAATGGTGGAAGGCTCGGCCTTATGCCTGGTGTTTTGTTCCACTCTTGCCGCCCTAGTTTCCGTCATACCGGTGTTATGTTCCTTGATTTTGCATTCCTTACGAGGTTGGGTTATAATGGGAACCCCTTGATAGTTCGCCTTGAATAAAACTCCTCCAGCAAGGCGCAACCTTGGTTTTACCATTTGCCACCTAAGCCTTTTTCCCTTGGGTTCTGTAGACTCAAGGGTCTTCTTTATTTTAAACCCCCGGGCCAGTGCTCCTCTAAGTGTTGGTCCAAACTAGAGCACCGTGCAGGGCCGTCCCTTGTCAACTTGGGTTACGCTGGCTCCTGTACGCTTAGCTTATCTAGTGTGCCCTAAGAACGAGATATGTGCAGGTCCTATCGGGATTTGTCGGCACAACGGGTGGTCTTGCTGGTCTTATTTTACCATTGTCAAAATGTCTTGTAACCGGATTTCGAGTCTGATCGGGTCTTCCTGGGAGAAGGAATATCCTTTGTTGACCGTGAGAGCTCATGATGGGCTAAGTTGGGACACCCCTGCAGGGTTTTGAACTTTCGAAAGTTGTGCCCGCGGTTATGGGAAGATAGGAATTTGTTAATGTCCGGTTGTAGAGAACTTGACACTTAACTTAATTAAAATGAATCAACTACGTGTGTAGCCGTGATGGTCTCTTTCCGGCGGAGTCTGGGAAGTGAACACGGTTCTTGTGTTATGCTTGAATGTAAGTAGTTTCAGGATCACTTCTTGATCACTTCTAGTTCATGACCGTGCTTTGCTACTCTTCTCGCTCTCATTTGCGTAAGTTAGCCACCATATATTCTAGTGCTTGTTGCAGCTCCACCTCGCTACCCTTTCCTACCCATAAGCTTAAATAGTCTTGATCTCGCGGGTGTGAGATTGCTGAGTGCTCGTGCCTCACAGATACTTCCAATTTGTTGTAGGCGCCGACGATGCCAGTGCCGGGGACGCGTTCGAGCTCAAGTGGGAGCTTGATGAAGATCGTGTTTGTTGTGTTGTTTCGTTTCTAGTTGATCAGTAATGGAGCCCAGTCAGGGCGATTGGGGATCTACCATTAGGGGTGGTCTTCTTTTATTTTGGTTCCGTAGTCGGACCTTGATTGTATTCTGGATGATGTAATGCTATATTTATGTATTGTGTGAAGTTGTGATTGTAAGCCAACTCTTTATCCCTTTCATATTCAGTACATGGGATGTGTAAAGATTACCCCTCTTGCGACATCCCTACTATGCGGTTATGCCTCTAAGTCGTGCTCCGACACGTGAGAGATATAGCCGCATCATGCGTGTTACATATCGGCTCTGGCAAAAGCGTATATATGGGGTGTTCATGGCTAGTAGGAAGCTTAAGCAATATTTTCTGGGTCATCCTATCACTGTGGTTAGTTCTGCTCCTTTAGGGGACATTATTCAAAACAGAGAAGCCGCATGTCGGGTAGCCAAGTGGGCTATCGAGCTTGGTCCTCATGGTTTGAAATATATGCCTCGCACGGCCATCAAGTCTCAGGTGTTAGTGGATTGCATCAATGACTGGACAGAGCTGCAGATGCCTGAGGAAAAGCCAGATTACACGTATTGGACTATTCACTTTGATGGGTCCAGGCAATTGGAGGGCTCAGGGGCTGGAGTTGTGCTTGCTTCCCCTTGAGGTTATAAATTCTGTTATGTTCTTCGTTTGATGTTTCCTTGCACTAACAATGCAGCTGAATATGAGGCCTTGCTCCACGGTCTTCGGATGGCTAAGGAAATGAACTTAAGGCGGGTTAGGTGCTTTGGCAACTCAGATTTGGTTGCTCAGCAAGTCTCTGGTACTTGGGATTCCGAGGATCCACTCATGGCAGCTTATCTACGAGAGGTGGACGTTATTGCTTTGGCGGATTCTTCAACGTAAACTTCAAGGGTTATCAAGTTGAGCATGTTGATCGGAGAAAAAATGAAGCGGCAGATGCTTTAAGACGGTTGGGTTCTCAACGTCAGTCGGTGCCGCCTAATGTCTTTCTTGACGTTTTGCATAACCCATCGGTCAAGTTACCTACAGAGGATGATTTGGCTATTCCTGACCCGGAAGCTCAGTTGGTGGCAGCTCTTCATGTTATTCCAGATTGGTGCCTTGTTTGGCTTATATGACTCGGGGCGAGTTACCTGAGGATGTAACCTTAGCCAGGCAGATAACCCAACGGTCTAAGTCAATGACAATTGTTAATGGAGAGCGACATCATCGCAGTGTCACAGGGGCGTTTCAATGTTGTGTTTCTCCAGAGGAGGGCTGTGAGATCCTGCGTGAGATACATGAAGGAGACTATGGTCATCATGCCGGTTCAAAATCTCTCGTGGCTAAAGCTTTTTGTCATGGGTTTTATTGGCTAACAGCTCATGCTGATGCGGAGGACCTAGTCAGCAGGTGTGACGGATGTCAAAAAATTTCACGACGAGCTCATGTGCCGACTCAAGAATTGAGGATGATTCCAATTACTTGGACGTTTGCAGTTTGGGGGCTTGATATGGTTGGACCTTTCAAAAGATCCATGGATAAGAAGACCCACCTTTTGGTGGCGGTTGATAAGTTCCCTAAGTGGGTAGAGGCAGAGCCAGTTAGTAAGTGTGATGCAGCAACGACGGTTCAATTCATGAAGAAGGTGATCTTCCGTTTTGGCTTTCCACACAGCATCATTACAGACAATGGCACTAATCTCTCTAAAGGTGCTATGGAAGAATTTTGTCAACGTGAGCACATCCGGCTTGATGTGTCCTCAGTCGCTCACCCCCAATCTAATTGTCAAGCTGAGAGAGCCAATCAAGAGATCTTGAGAGGCATCAAGCCCCGACTTATGGTCCCCCTACAGAGGACGCCGGGTTGTTGGGTGGAGGAGTTACCTTTCGTGTTACAGAGTATCAATACCACCCCTAACAGATCTATGCGATACACACCTTTCTTTATGGTTTATGGAGCAGAGGTGGTTCTCCCTAGTGACATCCGTCATGACTCACCTTGTGTGGCGGCTTATGTTGAAGCTGACAGTGAAAAAGCACATCAGGAAGCACTTGACCTGTTGGATGAGGAGCGTGACATCGCAGCGGCTCGTTCGGCGATTTACTAGCAAGATCTGCACTGTTACCACAGCTGCCGGGTTAAAACCAAAACTTTCCAAGAAGGCGATCTGGTGCTCCAGCTTATCCAGGATCAGACCGACATGCACAAGTTATCCCCAACTTGGGAAGGACCCTTTGTGGTCAACAAGAATCTGAACAATGGGTCATATTACCTTATCGATGTTCGAGACCACAAGGACGCACACAGATCGGAGGAAGAGACCCGCCGGCCGTGGAATATTGCTCATCTTCGGCAGTACTACACTTGAGGCATTGGATCTTCTAATGTACATATTTTGACAATGTATATATTATGATCAATATAATAAAGTCAGCATCCCTATTAAAGCAGGGCCTCTGTCGTTTTCTCTCTTTTTAAATAACGAGTTTTTGGTCACTTGGGAGCTTTTGCTTTATAGAGTGAAGTTATCATTACCCTTTGATCCGGCTTATTGGCCACAAAAAAAAAGCTTGGGGGCTTTTACCCAAGTTAAAGGGACCAAAGAGAGTCTGCTGCAAAAGCACAACTCAAACATAGGTGCCCCTTGAGCACAGCTCAAAATATTGCTTGGGGACTTTTTTGTTCTAAAGAACAAAGAGTTTGTATAACCCTTGCAATAGGCTTAACAGCCAGGCTCGGAAGCCAGGTGTATTCACCTAAAACCCTGGGTTATCCTGCCTTTTTAAGTAAGCCACTCCGCCTAGGTAATCCTGGAATGACCCGCCGAAAGTTTGACAAGTCAATCTTATGCAGAACCTGAACTTGTCAAAGTTAAAACAATGATTGGTTATGTGAGGTCCATCTTATAAGGTTTGTAAAATGGTTTAACTCAGTGGCCTGGCAGCCCATGAAAAGCCTCGTTTTTTGTCCTGGCAGCCCATGAAAAGCCTCGTTTTTTGACAATTTCTTTCTTTTTGAGGTTTATTTGATAAGGCTTATAACGCTTTATGATTATAAATCACCGGTGTTTATTAACCCGACCTGGTTTTTGACTATAAGTCGCCAGTATGAGATAATATCCAGTGTTTATTAACCTGACCTGGCTTTCGATTATAAGTCGCCAGTATGAGATAAAGATAATATCCGGTGTTTATTAACCCGGCCCAGCTTTGTTTGTAAGCCGGCAATCTCTGATAATTACCAGTGCTCAAATTTTGGGTTATCACCCTTACTGCACTGGTTTGGTAAACCAACAAGTGTGATCAAATATCACAGGTATGACATATTTTCAATCATATATGGTTATCATTCAGTCCAACCTTGGTTATAAACTATGATAGTTTCTATGGTTTATATTGGGCACTATAACCCGTCCAGCGGTAAACCGCCAGGGCAATTTTTACCTGTTGTATGTAGGAACAGATTCAAAATTGATAATATCATAAAGCATATATGGCATATCTTCACATGGCGGATGAATAGTGTCATGAACAGCAAGATATGCATGATGGCATAGCAAAATAAGAGTTTAAAGCTAGCCTATTACAAGGCGCTTGGTGCCCAAAAGGATAATTGTTTTTAAGTCTTGCATACAGCAGATGATAAATCGGCCTCGGTTCATGAATCTTGGTCTGGCTGACATGAAGGTTGCAATTCATCCCTTGCCGGTTCGTCTTCCTCCTCCATCGTCTGGAAGTTGGGTTTGGATCAGTGAAAACCACGCAAGGCGACGAATTTAGCTTTGTCGTCAATTAGATCAGACGGATCAATCTCAGGGGCGAAAGTGTGCTTACGAATCGGCGAAATTAAGTCCATCACTTTATATGAAGGAGTCTGCATCTTCTGATTATCTGCATCGTAACCCGGCTGGTACTTGGTGTGGTTGGTCTCTTCAGCAATTATTGTGGCATGCAGACGAATCTCTTTGACACAGGCGGCAAAGTTTTGTTGGTCAAAAGAGGCTCCATCTTCCTTGAGACTAGGATACCCACTATCTACGTTTGCCGGGTCTAGTTCCAGTACCCATGCTTTGGCATGGCTCAAGGCTGTTACAGCTCTGGCTCTATCATAAGACCGTTTGATTTCTTGGAACCTGGTGGGGAAGATGGAAAGTTTCTTCGAAACGTCACTTAACAAGTTTGGCCCTTGATTCGTTGGGGAGATAGTAGCGAGAGTCTGCTGAGCTCTAGTGTATAATTGCTCCACAAGCGTATAAACTGCCTTGAGCTTCACCAACGTATCTTGGCTAAGATTACTGCTCCTAGGACCTGAAAAAGTTCAAACAATTGGATCAGTGGCGGCTTACATTATGATGACAAATACTTACTTTGGATAAATAACAAGGGGATTTACTGAAGATAGCAGAAACCATCTGAGACACACGGTGTTTTAAACCGGTGAGTTCAGTGGTAGCTTCCTCAAGAGCCGCCTCTACCTTCTCAGCACGCTGTATCAAAGCAGTTTTTTCCTCAGCCCAAGACTTTTTATCCTCATCAAAACTGGTCTTCACTTTTTCTGATTCAGACACACTAAACTGGAATTTGGATTCTACCTTTCGGGTCTCATTTTCTTGACCGCCAACCGAGTCTTGGCATCGTTCAGTTGAGACTCTAGTTCAGCAGTAGCAGCCTACATATAGCACATGTTTATCAAAACATATTTCAATGCGGATTACAACAGTTAAGTCCCAAGCACTTTGCAAGCGAAACCACTTGGCACTTGGGGGCTATTGTCTGTCAAACACAATTTTTTCAACGGGAATGGATTTTATAAAGTCCCAAGTGTTTTGCAAGCAACAACACTTGGCACTTGGGGGCTAATGCATATTGCTTGTTTCTTCCTAAAGATGAGACAGGTGAGCTACCAACAATCTCAGCTGACTCATGGGGGCTATACAGTTCAATAATGTTCTTTTACAGTGATCAATAGGACCGGCTCATTCATATTGATTAAACCGGCCCTTGGGGACAATAGATGCAAAATTGTGATCCTATCAGCATCCGGTTTAGTTGTAAACCAGAATTGGAGGGATTCTAAGACAATGGCTTGTAAGTTTTTAAGTCTACAAATTATTCAATCTTATCATAATCAGAAGACTTGGGGGCTGGCAAGATATATAACTTATATAAGCCGGAGAACATACCTCATACTTTTGGTGCATCTGTTTGACCATTTCAATTTCTAAGTCACGGCTGGAGTGTCCTTGACTGAGATAACAAGATAATAATTCACTATTACTCAATTGAGCATAGTGGGAGACGTCGAACCTCACTTTTTGTCTTTCCATGACTTCTTGTTTGGCAGAGTGTCTCGCTAGTACAGTTGGATTCACCGGTTTAGTAAATCCAGTGCCAGTGATTAAGATGTCATCCCCATGAGTCTCTGGCGGGTTAGATAAGCTTGACGGTTCAATACTTGACAAACCAATAGTGGTTTTGTCAACAGACGGCTCACGTATTTTAGGTTGAGGATTGAGAGCAGGATTTTCTGGCTGTTCAGGATGTTCTGGTACAATGGTTGTCTGGTCTGGTTCAGTGGCTTTCGGACCCTCGGCCGGCTTTGTCACCTTCGCTTTCTTGTTGGGCTTTGCTTGACCGCAAAAAAGAATTTGGACAAGTCAGCATAATGATAAAGATAAAAAGGTACAGAAGAAAGATACTCATTATTACCCAGGGGCAGTCTTGAAAGCCGGCAGTTGAGTCTGTGATGAATCGCCAGAGGTGGAACGGGAAATTTCCTAAGATGGAATCAAAAGAATTACGTGGTTAACGAAAGAACTCGCCGGTAAATACAAGAGTTAAGGATAAAAATAACCTCATTTTGGTATTTCCGAGGAGTGTTTGGTAAAGCGGAGGATAAATCTTCAACTCCACCGGTCTGGGTCTGGCGGCGGATCTCATGTTCCTATCGTTTTAAGAGAAAATGAGGATCTAAATAAGCCAAGGGGTGTGAAAACCTTACTTTCTGGCTAACCCGCCGAAGTTTATGCCTTGGTAAAGGTTCTGAGTCAGAGGAAATAGTAGTTACCTCTTCTTCGACTGCTTGGCTGGCTCCCGTGTCATCCTGGAACTAGTCAGCGTCAATAAGGTTGTTAAACAACAAGCCAAGAGAGTCAAGGGCTACCTCTGACTCAGAGGTTTCATCCAACTTAATCAATTCAGAGGCGCTTGGTTTCCTCCTAGACCTCCTGATGGTCTTTTTGGCAGCTTTCGTTGCAGCTTTAGCCTTTTTGGCACCCACATGGTCATATTTGGCCTTCCAGAAGTCAGATTTAGCCTATGGAAGGATAACATATTTGAGTTCATGCAATTTTGAAGTGCTGAAGGAAAAAGGAATCAAAAGATTTACCTCTGGCGCCAAGTTAAGCTTGCAGAAAGGATTCAAACCCACCTTGTTGTAGTCTTCATATTTGCTATTTACAAGTGTGGTTTTCATCTCAATGATGCCCTCTTTAGTCAGATGCAGAGAGCTATGACGTAAGGGATCATCTGTTCCTATGGTATATGTACACATCAAGCCGGATCGGCGGCTTAAGGGTATGATCCGCCATGCGACCTAGCAGCGGATTAAATCGACTCCGGTTAAACAGTTTCCTAGCAAGGCTTGAACTTTTATGGTTGTAGGGACAAGCTTCTTGCCTTCGGCGGCGGTAAGTTTATCTGGGAGTTGGTAATTTGAGTCGAGACGCTTAGCACGATAATCCGGCAACAGATTTTCATCAGACGGCGAGATATCTTTGCAGTAGAACCATGTTTGATTCCAGTCCTTGGGATGGCTTGGCAGAGCCACTTGAGGGAAGATGGCATCTCGTCTGCATTGAATTGAAATCCCGCCAAGTTCTAAGCTGGGCCCATTTGTGAACTCATTCTGCCGGTTCAGGTAGAAGTATTCCCTGAAAAGCTCAACACTAGGCTCTTCTTGAAGGTATACCTCACAAAAGACTTGGAAGTCATAGATGTTTGATATGGAATTGGGTCCAATGTCTTGCGGATGGAGTTTGAAGAAGTGCTGGATATCTCTAACGAACTTAGATCTGGGTGGCAAGAAGGCCCGGTTCATATGATCAGTAAATACAATAACTCCACCGTCCTTTGGCTGAGGTCTCTCTTTGCCCGGGTCAGGAGCATGGTAATGCATGACACTCTTATCTGGCAAATATCCAATGGTGAAAAAATCGTTCAAGGTGCTCTCAGTGACGGTGGAGGGAACCCAGTTACATGTCGTAATTGTCTTGGGCAACATGGTGAAAGGACAACCTAAAGACAAGAAATAATTTGCTGGCTCAAATTAATTAGTGGGATACAAGTCAACAATTGCAGTGCATGTTCGGGATGGCGGCTTAAGTAAGGGCTAATGATGTACGAAGTAACGATAAACCAACAGAATAAGCCGCCATGACTAAAGGCATTCAAGATCTACCAAGAGTAAAATTTTGCTAAGTATTAGGACAAACAGGTTCCACGGATTGAGGCTATAAATTTGGATCTATCATTGTTTAGAAAAGGGAGTAAATTCGAAATATACAGAGGCGACAGTGGAAAAGCAGAGGAGCCTTAAGAGGAAGATGTGTCGCAATAAGGATATATTCTGATAATAGAAACATGTACTAAAATTACTACAACACAAGATTTATGCGGTTTTCAGAGCTAATCCATGGATCTAAACAACGAGAAAGAAGGGCGGCGACGAACACCGATGAACACCGATGAAACCTAATGATAGATCTATGATGAAAGAGGACTTACTGATGCTGATAGGACAGCAGAGTGGCATCACAGTTTTTCTAGTCCGTTCAGGGTGATGCAGCGGCCGGAGTTCAGGTCGGAGACGAAGGTCGACGGCGGCGGGGTTCGTGTAGGGTGATGCGTCGCTAGGAGGAAGAAGACGAGAAGGAAAAGGAAAAGAATGGAAGGTGACTTCGTGGCCCTATTTATAGGCTTGGAAGTACAAACAACAAACGCGGGAATCGAGGAATAGTAAAATGGATATGTGTCGGCATGGGCACCTCAATTTTCAGAGAGTCAGTAGAGAAAGAGATTTATTAAGATTTGGATTCTATATAACATTAATTGCATATGACGTCATGTTGGGTTATGGCAACTTTTGGATGCGATGTCATGGCGGGTCACAATACTTCACAATAAGAGGAGGAAGGATTTTCCAAAGTGTTGAAGATTGACATGAACAAGTTCAAATCAACTTGGGGCCTAATGTTGGGTATATGACTACTAGGTATGACCCACCCAGGAGGGGCCGGGTTATCCCTATGGCGGTTCATATCAATGAATCCCAAGAGCATATTAACAATGGCGGTTCATAGATAGGCTTAGTAGAGGGCCCAAACCCGAAGGCGGCTTAAGGCCCGCGGATATAAACCGCCATGTATATATACTTGTATTATAAGGCATGTAATAAAGGTCACCGAGCCGGATACGTTGTATAAGCCGGCCGGGACTCTGTAGGCCGCAGGGCGTCAACCCGTGTATATAAGGGGACGGCCCAACGGCGGCTTAGGACAAGAAACAACAGATCGATAGCCGGGTCAACCGTATTCGCTCCCTGCTCATCGAAACCTTCACCATAAGGGGTTGAACTAGTATAAATCTTCGTGTCCTTGGTCCTGATTAACCCCTTTAAGCTAACCTCATCGCGATGGATCCATGACTAAGTCCTCACACTAGGACATCTGCCGTGACAATTCCATGACACAGGGGGAGAAAGGAGAGGTGCAGCAGGGGCAGCCTGGTCTGCTGGGCTACTCCGACAAGGTGGAACTCCGGCGTGATGGTGGTCAGCAAGGCACAGAGGGCGGTGGGCGCAAGCAGCCACAGAAATGAAGTCATCGAGCACGAGGAAGAGGAAGACGGAGATGGCGCGGGGCAGCGGCTTGCAGGGTCATCGGCGCGAGCGCCATGGCCGGATGCCAAGGTAGCGGTCGAGGAGATCGGGCGTGGGGCGCTACCCCTCTGCGTGCATGTGTTGTGGGTGTGGCGGCGCAAGCAGGGGAACAAGGGAGAGGGGTCGAGTGAGTGGGTGGATAAGAGGAGGTCGGGCAGGCCTCTTGGGCCGGCTAGGTCAGGCCGCAGGTGGGCCTTAAGCGGGCTTCGGCTATGCACTACTCCCCTCTCTCTTTATATTCTCCTTACAGAAAATAGAGAAAGAACAAATATAATCAAGAGAAGAGGCCATGTAGAATAATACAATGGTGGGATATTTTTGTAAGGCTTTATGGAATATTTCCAACCCAAGAAAAGTGGTTTCAGCAAAATAGGCGAAGTTAAATCCAAAATTATTTAACTTGCGCCAAAGGAGTTTGAATGGAGTCTAGGATTTAGGAGTGTCCAAAATTGTTGAGAATTTAGACAGAGCTCTGGAAAGTGAAGAAAGAATTTAGGGCAAAGTTTGAGACCAAACTTGAAGCAGAAAAGGCATGGAATTAGTTTGCAAGTGTGCTCATGGGTAATTCCAAAATAGTGGAATATTTAATATAGCTCCCTAACAACATTTAGAGACTTTTATATGTTTTAAAGAGAAATCACCATGTGCATTTCCCTCAATTTAAATGGATTCGAGATCCATGCAACTTTTTTGGTTGAGATTTAAAATGGGTTGCATGATGACATGATGCAATGCAAATGATGACATGCTGAATGCAAGAAACAAATAAAACAAACGGGGACAACGAAAAACATGGAAGGCATCTGGAGCATCGGTCTCGGGTCGTCGCAACACTCCCCCACTTACAAGAGATCTCGGCCCGAGATCAATGGATGGCACCGGAGAGAAGCGGAAGAGAAAGGAGTAAAACAAAGTTGCTTCTTTGACAAAAGAGTGAAACCCCAAATCTTAAGAGGTTGAACAAATTGAAAGAAAGAATACAACGGCGATGAACGAGATTACAAACACTATGTTAAACAAGAGGAACAAGGAATATGATGAGAACCAAGAGCTTAAGGTACAAGATAGACTTTGAAACCACTCTGGTTAAACGAGATGAGAAAGGAAGAATTCAGGCAGCACTCCGGTTGAGAAGAGCGGCAAGACTTGATAAGATGAAATAAGTTGAAATGAGAACACAACACTCCAGTCAAATGGGTAAGAAATAAAATAACATGATCATGGCAAAACGGGGTGATGGGACAAAGAGAGCAACATCACAATGCCTTCGAAACAAAATAAATAGGACCTTAATCGTGGGAATAAGGGAACGGGGAAGGAAATGACAACTTCTACCACAATTGAATTTCAAAGCATCCTTGCAAAGAAAGGATTGAATGGAGTTGTTGAAGAATCAACATTCAAACAATATACTCCTTGTGGACTTATGAAAACATCTCAAAACTAGAGGTGAAATTCTTCCATTAATGAAAACAATTGCTTGCTTTAGATCGACAAAGATATGAAAAACTTCTTCCACCAAGATGATAAAGAGATAACTTGGATCATTGATAAGCACCACAAATAGCAACATTCCTTCGGAAAGGTTTTAGGTGAAATATTTACCAAGATAATTCCAACAAAGAGATTGATGGATTTAAAATACCTCATTCTTGACAACATGTGAATCATGAAACATGAATGGAAATTGTCAAGAATGATATAACACCACCTCAAAAGATAAGGTAGAAAGAATTGCACTTTTGAATGCAAGATGAAGAATATTTGAAGTCCTCCAACAAGGATCTTGAGGAACACTTCGAGAACAAATTAAATCCTTAAGGAATCACCATGAATAATCTCTTGGAAGAACTCCGAAAATGAAAGGATGCTAGAACAAAGTGAAGTTTTGAAAAGAATAAGATTGAAGCCTTGCAGTGACTTAGATGGAGCTTCGTGATGATATAACCGCGAAGCATTGCAACTCCGGAAAGAAAGAAATTAGATCACTTGGACGAAACAAGAATAAGAATTATGTTATGTGTATCCTTCACCAATTTAAATTGATGAAAAGCAATGGATTTTGAATACTACTTATTCTTCTTGCAAAGATTGAGGAGAGATATAGCGCAAACTTGGTCAAATCTTGAACGACTCGCTGGTAGGATTTTGGAAAGGACGGATGAATTGATACGATAACAACGAAAGAGAAATGTTGGACGAACCACCATAAGAATCTGAAAATCAACGAAGATAAAGAATGAATCACCAAGAAGAATTGGAAAATGAGCGAAGTTACTCGAGGCGATTTAGATACAAGAGAACGAAGAGATCACAAACTGACTAGAGAATACTTCAACGATGCAACGGTAAGATTTGGAGAACAAGAGCTCAAAGCTGAGAATGAAAAATTCTGAGATGATGGGATCCGGAGAATCAAACTGAAAAGACTCTTGAATTGCTCCGATGGGTGAAAATAATTATCACAATTGAAAAAAAATATGAGAGGATGACGGCAAGCTTGAACTACGCATCTTTGAGAGAACAGATAAGATTGAAGAGACACTCTTCTTCGGTCTTCAAATCCGAGAATGACGACGAGGAACACTACCATGAATTGTCGAGGCACTCCAGAATGAAGAATAGAAAGATTGAACCAATGATGTAAAGAATTTGAAAGATCTTAGAGAAAGACATATGACTGATGACAATTCATTCTTACATTAAACTTTAAAAAGAATTAGAGAATAGCTCCGGAAAAATTAGAAGAGTCGGGTAAGATCCTGGGAAAAACGTGCGGGTTATGGGCCCACTCAAAGACACACCATTGAATAACTTTTAAAGAGAGATTCCATCTATCGAATTAGATGGCTTGAATAAGGTAAGAACCTCAAAATACCTTGAAAGGATTAAGATGGAAACTTGAATCTTCTGAGATATCTTCAGCACTCCGAAACAAATGAATAGCGAGAAGTGAACGGTTCATAGGTGCACCGGCATGGGAAAGCATTTGAATCAGGGAAAGGGGTATGATCAACACCGAAAGCTTGAATTGAATCCACTGGGAAATAATATGAGAAGAAAGAATGATAAACTTGTGACAGCCTGGTTTTTGCCCACTCTTCTTTTCTGATTTTTATTTGGTTTTGATTTGAATTTGGAGTTTTGAATCACTTCTGTTGGACTTAAACACTTGGGAACCACCTTGATTTTCACCCAAGTGACTCATTTCTCTCTCCAGCCATCATTTCTTCTCTGGTCAACCTCAAAATAATATTATGAATATTTTTCTTAAATGAAAATATTCATTTTCTCCTCTTAACCCTGAACCAGCCACTTGTGCTCCAAAGCAACCCCAATTTTTCTTGCCCACAAAAATCTGAGAAAAATTCCAAATATTCTTTGAACCCTAGGGCACCTTTCTGAGAAAAAATATTGCATCACATTTTGGAATATTTTTTCTACAGAAAATATTTTCTGTTCTGGACAGAAATGGTAATTTCTACAGCAACTACCATTTTACTTGCTCCAATGCTACTGAATTTTCTTGTGCATCACTACCTTCCTAGATGATTGCTAACCTCCAAAGCGCAGCTCCCAACTCTTAGTAGTTTGACCATAGTTAACTCTCAAAGTTACTGTCCAGAAACTTACCAAAAAGTAACACTCCAACTTACAGCACCTGAGCTCGACTCAAAGCATTGGCACAACCCTAAACACTAAGCACTACACGCCAGACATAAAATTGGGGCCAGTCGTGGCTCTATGCCAAAGTGCACCCGGTGACCACGTGTGTGCATGGTGCCAGCCAGCTAACCGACATGCTCTGGGTGCCGCTGAGCGCTTTGTGCATCGCGCGCTCGCTTCCTTGGTTACCGCACCTCGCCAAACCTCGCCACCATCACCGTCTCTACTCCCTTAACTCCCTCCTGGCGCTCGCCGATGCCAAATCTTACCGCAGCGAGCACGGGCGCGGTCCGGCCAACAGAACAGTGCATTGCTCACTATGTTCGTCGCCACCCCCTAGATCATGTGCTAGTTGCCGCCCACTCATAGTGCCCGCGTGAGCTGCGTCGCCTTCCCCCTCGCTCACTAACATCGTTCATCGCCAGGCATCGTATCCAGGTGTCCTCCGGCGGAGCCCGAACCCCTCACCTCGCTCGCCTATAAATACAGCCTTCCCCAGCCCTCTCGAGCATCATAAACCCACCTCACACACTCCACAAGACTGTAGGAAGCTGTAGCCAGGCCGGGCAGGCCTCGGGCCACCATCCCCGAGTTCTAGCTCGGCGGCGATCCCCACGGTTCGCTCCCATTGCTCCAGCCCCTCCCAGGCTCGGGCTTCTCTTCCAGAGCCTCCATTGTGCTTCAGCGGTGCCGCCCGACCCGGTTGGAGCCACTGGTGCAGCCTCTAGTAGCCGTTATCCCCAACTCTGGCAACCTCCGCTCTCTACCGCCACTGGAGAGGTCTGTTCCGACACTGTCCGACCACCCCTAGTTATCTACGGGTACGGGTAGGTGTGCCTCAGTCTTCTCTCTCGATCTATCCCTCTTGCTCCGACCAAGATGCCCTCCTCGCCGGTGTGTGCTACGACGGAGCCTCGTCGTGCTCTGTTTCCTTCTCCCCCTCCCTCTCACCTAACTAGCGGGGCCCGTTGTCAGCCACTCTGGCCGCGCCCAAAGCGGTACGAGTGGAGGCACCCCACGGGTTTACGTCTTTGACATCACCCCCAGATCTGTTTTTATTTAAATCAAATTAAAATTTAAACAGAGAGCTTCAAACAGCCACAACTTTTTAACCATAAGTACAAATGAATTGATTCTTTTTGCATTGTGTTCTTTATGAAAATATCTAGCAGCACACCAAAATAAGATTTTTTTTCTCTGCTTTCTAGAACTTTTGGAGAATTTCAGAGTGTTTCTTGATGTTTTCTTTTTATGTTCTTAATTGTTTTCAGAACATGAAGTTTGTCTTGAGGATCACCGGGAGGAGTGTGAACCTCACCCTGCACTAAGGCAAGCCACAACAACATTTTCATGGTGCCATTGCAATATTTGTGATTTTTCAACTTGAATGAATAATTTAGTTCATGCATTTAAATCACTAAAATAAATATACATCTATTCTATTGAATGCTTGCTTGTGTTGATATGTTTGTTTACAGAAGGTTAAAGCTAACTAAGTTATTTTAAGTAACTAGAAGTTATATTTGATTATGAAGAAATACTTTGTTTATGAAAAAGAATTGGTTTCGTTAATATTTTCTTGGGTGAGAAAATAATTATGCTAAGTTATTGTCATGGTTAGTTTGCTAAATAAACATAACCAGAAAAGTGTTATGAGTTTCTGATATGTATGGTTAGTTCATCTGTTATTGTTTAAATGATAAGTGATGCATGTTATATGATTGCATTTGCATGGCATATCATGACACCGATTATTTTTACTTTAAGTTGAACATGATAATAACTCAACTTGAACATATCGTTGATCGGGTCATGGTGCCACTAAATCGAGTTTTCCCAAGTGCAACCACATTTGCCTTTATGGGAAGGCCTTTATTCGGTCCGTTGTCACTCCTCTGGTCGGTGCCTCAAAGAGGGAAGGTTATGGGCGTGCGTTACCCTGGCCCTATAAGCAGACATAACCTTGTGTGCCCGTTGTTGTTATGGTACCTTGTCCCCGTTTGGGACCGTTTATGTTTTGCCACGACAGTGGCCTTTGGTGTCTTTGGTAGACACGGGACCACCCAGGATTTAGCCAAGTGGGGAGTGAGTCGAAGTGGCCTAGAGAGTGCCATGCCAATGGAGGGGTTCTACCAGAATGCTGTTGGTCCACCTGATGGGAGTGTGAGGCCATGGGTTCCATGGTGTGGGTACAGTGCGCTACCTCTGAAGTGTGTATTTAATCTATCGATAGCCGAGTCCACGGATACGGACATGCTCGAAAGTAGGTCACACCATGGGTCAACGTCTAAACAATTTTGCACACTCATATAATAACTTTGCACTATTGGAAAGAGGATGGTTAAGGAACCAGTTTGATGATGGAGACCAAGTTGTTGGTCAGTATGTGATCCGAGAAAGCTCACCGTTTGGTCATGAGGTAACCCTATTAAAGACCAAGATGTTGGTCCATGTGTGATCCAAGAGAGATCACCGTTTGGTAAGCAAGTCCGAGGGACTTGAGTCTCGAGATCATGATCACAACATTTCTAGTATGATTTTGCATTAATGATAAAATTGGTTAATTATCATCATATTTTTTATCATTATGTTTATGCCTATTGTGAGCTTGCAAGTACATTCAATGTACTGACATGGCATGTCATGCCATCTTTCTAGAAAGTCTCGTTGGAACGGAGTGCTGTCCGAGTCTAGATCATGTCCACATCGGTGTCCGTGTGCTATGGGGTCCCGCTTCATCGTCATTCCGTTGTCGCGTAGCTATCGTGATCAAGGCCCCTTTATGTTCACTAAATAATGTACACATTGTGCAACTGCACTATGTGTGCCGCTTGGCCTCGCAACTCGTTGTAATATGAACCTTATTCCACTAGCATAAATAAAGCGGTTGTATTTTGTACCAAGATGTTGTGTGTTGCCAGAAGAAATGGTCTCTGGGCTGGCAATACAAGGTAAACCAGTTGCTTTGAGCCGGGGTGCCACAACGCTTGGTATCCGAGCCGCGCTGTTTGTAGGACACGCTAGGCTACCGCCGTGTAACGGGACATTAGTTAGAGCAACAGTTGAGTGCCAATAGTGTTTGTAGCTGGTTGTTGCATTGCAGACACTCGTTTATTTTTATTCTAACCTACTAATGGATGTGAGTGTAGATGGCTCCGGTGCCATATCCGTGCCAGTTGTAGCGGATGTCGTACATGTTGCCGCATCTCCTTCGTAACATGTGGCGTCGGCTGTACCCTCTCGGTGATGACCCAGTCGATTGTGTGTACCGGGAGCGTCCAGCAGACTCAGTGTATGAGTATCACACAGTGGTTACTCTGCACCCCAGTTCATCTTCCAGCACTTACATTCTGTAACACCCACAATGCGGCTATATCTCCCACGTGTCAGGGCACGACTTAGAATCATAGCCGCATGGTAGTTTAGTCGCAGGTGGGGTAATCTTCACACAATCCCATGTACTAAATAAGAATGGGATAAAGAGTTGGCTTACAATCGCCACTTCACACAATACATGAATAGTGCATACAACAACCAAATTACAGTCAAGGTCCGACTACGGAACCAAAATAAAAGAAGACAACCCCAAATGCTAGATCCCTGATCGACCCAACAGGGCTCCACTACTGATCAATAGGAAATGGCACAACACAACGAACAAGATCTTCATCGAGCTCCCACATGAGCTCAGTTGCGTCATCTGCACTGGAATCATCAGCACCTGCAACTGTTTGGAAGTATCTGTGAGTCACGAGGACTCAGCAATCTCACACCCGCGAGATCAAGACTATTTAAGCTTATGGGTAGGAAAGGGGAAATGAGGTGGAGCTGCAGCAAGAACTAAGCATATATGATGGCTAACTTACGCAAATAAGAGCGATAAGAGAAGCAATGCAATGATCGTGAACTAGAAATGATCAAGAAGTGATCCTGAGAATACTTATGTTCAAGCATAACACCAAAACCGTGTTCACTTCCCAGACTCCGCCGGAAAGAGACCATCACGGTTACACACGCGGTTGATGCATTTTAATTAAGTTAAGTGTCAAGTTCTCTACAACCAGACATTAACAAATTCCCATCTGCCCATAACCACGGGCACGACTTTCGAAAGTTCAAACCCTGCAGGGGTGTCCCAACTTAGCCCATCACAAGCTCTCACAGTCAACGAAGGATATTCCTTTTCCCAGGAAGACCCGATCAGACTCGGAATCCCGGTTACAAGACATTTCGACAATGGTAAAACAAGACCAGCAAGACCGCCCGATGCGCCGACATCCCGATAGGAGCTACACATATCGTGTTCTCAGGGCATCACCGGATGAGATGAGCTACGAGTAAAACCAGACCTCGAGTTTCCCCGAGGTGGCCCCGCAGGTGGCTCGGTTTGGACCAAAACTTAGACAAGCACTGACCCGGGGGGGTTAAAATAAAGATGACCCTTGGGAGCGCGACTCCCAAGGGTAAAGTAGGTGTTGGTGATGCAAATGGTAGAACCAAGGTTGGGACTTGCTGGAGGAGTTTTATTCAAAGCGAACTGTCATGGGGTCCCCATAATACCCAGCCGTGTAAGGAATGCAAAATCAAGGAACATAACACCGGTAAGACGGAAACTAGGGCGGCAAGAGTGGTACGGTCTTTATGAATATACCGTTATGTCCTTCGGCCTTGCCAATGCCCCTGCTTTCTTCATGCATATGATGAATAAAGTATTCATGGACTTCCTCGATAAATTTGTGGTGGTTTTCATCAACGATATTCTCATATACTAAAAAAGTCAAGAGCACAAAGGACACCTCAGAGCTGTCCTACAAAGACTCCATGACCATCAACTGTACGCCAAATTTAGTAAATGTGAGTTTTGGCTCAAGCAAGTTGGATTTCTTGGGCATATACTGTCAGCGGAAGGTATAGCCGTAGATCCAAGCATGGTAAAGGATGTACTTGAAGGACTGGCACCCACAACAGTATCCCTAATACGGAGTTTCCTTGGATTAGCCGGATACTATCATCGTTTTATTGAAGGCTTCTCTTAGATTGCCAAGCCAATGATAGAGCTTCTCAATAAAGATAAGAAATTTGAATGGACTGAGGATTGCGAGAAAAGTTTCAATGAGCTGAAAACCAGACTGACAACAGCACCTGTGTTGACCCTTCTAGACATCTACTGTAGCTTTGATGTGTACTGTGACACTTCCAGACAAGGTCTTGGATGCATACTTATGCAAGATGGAAAGGTGGTAGCATATGCATCTCTACAGCTCCGACCCCACGAATGGAACAATCCTACTCATGATCTGGAATTGGCCACTGTGGTTCATGCTTTAAAAATTTGGAGACACTACCTCATTGGGAAAAGGTGCCAAATATTTACCGACCACAAAAGTCTCAAGTATATATTCACTTAGCCAGATTTGAATCTCCGCCAATGAAGATGGCTTGAGTTAGTCAAGGACTATGATCTTGGAATTAATTACCACCCGGGTAAGGCCAATGTGGTTGCCGATGCACTCAGCCGAAAGCCTGTCAGTCTGAATGCCATGATTGAATCCTTGCCTCCCGAACTTCAGGAAGAGATTACACAGCTCCACCCGGTCATAGTTGATGCAGTTCTTGCTAATATTATGGAAATTACTCCTACCCTCGAGGATGAGATTCGCAAGGCCCAGCCAAATGACCCAGAGGTACAAAAACATGCCAGACGTATGTTAACAGGACCGACCCTAGATTTTTCTAAGGATCAGCAAGGTACACTAATGTTCCACGAAAGGAATTGTGTACCAAATCAAGCTGACTTAAGCAAGAGGATACTGTTAGAAGCGCATGAATCTTCGTATTCCATTCACCCCGGAGGTACTAAAATGTACGAAGACCTTCGACAGATATTCTGGTGGGATGGGATGAAGAAGGATATCACTTATTTTGTGGCATGTTGCAGCATATGCAACAAAGTGAAGGCAGAACACCAGAAACCAGCCGGACTCCTCGAACCATTGCCCGTTTCACACTAGAAGTGGGATGATGTCTACATGGATTTTATCATAGGGCTGCCAAAGACTCAGCGAGGCAATAACGTAGTATGGGTCATAGTGGACACCTTAACCAAGGTAGCTCATTTTATTCCCATCAAAACCACATACCACGCCGATCAACTCGCACAATTGTATGTGTCCAGAATAGTCAGTCTGCATGGAGTACCTCAAACAATCACTTCCGACCAGGGGTCACTATTTACCTCCGCTTTCTGGTCATGTCTCCATCAAGCTTTGGGGACATCCCTAAAATATAGTACGGCTTACCATCCCAGACCGATGGACAGACTGAGCGGGTAAACCAAATACTCGAAGATATGCTTCGAGCATGTTCCTTGGCCCAAGGGCCTAAATGGGAAGACTGTCTGCCGTATGCCAAGTTCTCCAACAACAACAGTTTCCAGACCAGTTTAAAGATGTCACCTTATGAGGCTCTGTATGGTCGTAAGTGCCGCACTCTGTTGAATTGGTCTCAACCTGGAGATAGCCGCATTTTCGGAAGAGAACTCATGATGGAAGCCGAAAAACAAGTCAAGGAAATCCGAGACCGATTGCAATTAGCCAAATCCCGAAAGCAAAGTTACTATGATACAAAACACTGATAGATCAGTTTTGAACCCGGAGAGCATGTATACCTCCGAGTCACCCCTATGAAAGGAGTCAAGAGGTTTTAGACTCGTGGAAAATTGGCACCCAGGTTTATTGGTCCGTTCCCAGTTATGTCTAGAGTGAGTACTTTTTCATATCAGTTGGAACTGCCCCCAGAATTGTCAGAAGTGCACAATGTGTTCCATGTCTCCCAGTTGAGACGATGTATATCACCGCCCTAGAAAAGGACTGCTATGACAGAAATAGAGTTGGCTAAGGATTTAACGTATGAAGAGAGACCGTTCAGAATTTTGGATGAGGTGGAAGGGGTCACTCATAGTAAAACGAGAAAAATTTACAAGGTTCAGTGGGAGCACCACACATAGGCAGAAGCAACTTGGGAATGAGAAGAGTTTCTAAAGGCAAACTATCTAGAATTGTTTTCCCGAGCAACCGAATCTCGAGGACGAGATTCATCCTAAGTGGGGGAGGTTTGTGATAGCCCGGTTTTTGCCCACTCTTCTTTTCTGACTTTTATTTGGTTTTGATTTGAATTTGGAGTTTTGCATAACATTAGTTGGACATAAACACTTGGGCACCACCTTGATTTTCACCCAAGTGACTCATTTCTCTCTCTAGCCATCATTTCTTCTCTGGTCAACCTCAAAATAATATTATGAATATTTTTCTTAAATGTAAAATATTCATTTTCTCCTCTAAAACCCTAACCAGCCACTTGTGCTCCAAAGAAACCCCAATTTTTCTTGCCCACAAAAATCTGAGAAAATTTCCAAATATTCTTTGAACCCTAGGGCACCTTTCTAAGAAAAAATATTGCATCACTTTTTGGAATATTTTTGCTACAGAAAATATTTTCTGTTTTGGACAGAAATGATAGTTTCTACAATAACTACCATTTTACTTGCTTCAATGCTGCTGAATTTTCTGGTGCATCACTACCTTCCTAGATGATTGCTAACCTCCAAAGCTCAGCTCCCAACTATTAGTAGTTTGACCACAGTTAACTCTCAAAGTTACTATCTAGAAACTTACCACGAAGTAACACTCCAACTTACAGCACCTGAGCTCGACTTAAAGCATTGGCACAACCCTAAACACTAAGCACTATACCGATTATTGGGGCCAGCCGTGGCTCTATGCCAAAGTGCATGCAGTGACCACGCATGTGCACGGTGCCAGCCGACTAACCGACGCGCTTTGGGTGTCGTCGAGCGCTCTGTGCGTCGCGTGCTCCCTTCCCAGTGTGCCGCACCTCGCCAAACCTTGCCGTTCGTTGCCGGGCGCCGTGTCGAGGTGTCCTCCGGCGGAGCCCGAACCCCTCACCTCACTTTCCTATAAATACAACCCTCCCCAGCCCTCTCGAGCATCACAAACCCACCTCACACACTCAACAAGACCGTAGGAAGCCGTAGCCCGTCCGGGCAGGCCTTGGGTCGCCGTCCCCGAGCTCGAGCTCATCGGTGATCCCTGCGGTTCGCCCCCACTGCTCCAGCCCCTCCCAGGCTCGGGCCACTCTTCCAGAGCCTCCACCATGCTTCAGTGGTGCCGTCCGACCCGGTTGGAGCCACTAGTGCAGCCTCTGGTCGCCATCATCCCCAACTCCAGCGACCTCTGCTCTTTGCCGCCACTGGAGAGGTCCGTTCCGACGCCGTCCGATCACCCCAAGCTAATCTATGGGTATGGGCAGGTGCGCCTCAGTCTGCTCTCTCGATCTATGCCTCTAGCTCCGACCAAGATGCCCTCCTCACCGTCGTGTGTTCCGGCAGAGCCTCGCCATGCTCCATTTCCTTCTCCCCCTCCCTCTCACCTAACTAGCAGGGCCCGCTGTCAGCCAATATGGCCGCGCCTGAAGCGAGACGAGTGGAGGCGCCCCGCGGGTTTACGTTTTCGACATCACCCCCTGATCTATTTTTTTAATCAAATTCAAATTTAAACATAGAGCTTGAAACATCCACAACTTTTTAACCATAAGTCCAAACGAATTGATTCTTTTTGCATTGTGTTCTTTATGAAAATAGCTAGAAGCACATCAAAAATGAGATTTTTTCTTTACTATCTAGAATTTCTGGTGAATTTTAGAGTGTTTCTTTATGTTTTATTTTTATGTTTTTAATTGTTTTCAGAAGGTGAAGCTTGTCTTGAGGATCACCGGGAGGAGTGTGAACCTCACATGCACTAAGGCAAGCCACAACAACATTTTCATGGTGCCATTGCAATATTTGTGATTTTTCAACTTGAATGAATAATTTAGTTCATGCATTTAAATCACTAAAATAAATATACATCTATTCTGTTGAATGCTTGTTTATGTTGATATGTTTGTTTACAGAAGGTTCAAGCTAACTAAGTTAGTTTAAGTCACTAGAAGTTATATTTGATTATGAAGAAAGACTTTGTTTATGAAAAACAATTGGTTTCGTTACTATTTCCTTGGGTGAGAAAAGAATTATGCTAAGTTATTGTCATGGTTAGTTTGTTGAATAAACATAACCAGAAAAGTGGTATGAGTTTATGATATGTATGGTTAGTGCTTTATATAGTTGGTCCGTGATTGTTCAAATGATAAGTGATGCATGTTATATGATTGCATTTGCATGGCATATAATGACACTGATTATTTTTACTTTAAGTTAAACATGATAATAACTCAACTTGAATATATCGTTGATCGGGTCATGGTGCCACTGAATCGAGTTTTCCCCAGTGCAACCACATTTGCCTTTATGGGAAGGCCTTTATTCGGTCCGTTGTCATGCCTCTGGTCGGTGCCTCGAACGAGGGAAGGTTATGGGTGTGCGTTACCCTGACCCGGTAAGCAGACATAACCTTGTGTGCCCGTTGTTGTTATGGTACCTTGTCCCCGTTTGGGACCGTTTACGTTTTTCCACGACGGTGGCCGTTGGTGTCTTTGGTAGACATGGGGCCACCCAGGACTTAGCCTAGTGGGGAGTGAGTCGGAGTGGCCGGGAGAGTGCCATGGCAATGGAGGGGTTCTACCGGAATGCCGTTGGTCCACCTGAATGGGAGTGCGAGGCCATGGGTTCCATGGTGTGGGTATAGTGTGCTACCTCTACAGAGTGTATTTAATCTATCGATAGCTAAGCCATGGTTATGGAGACGCTCGAAAGTAGGTCACACCATTGGCCAACATTTAAATAATTCTGCACACTAATATAACAACTTTGTACTGTTGGAAAGAGGATGGTTGAGGAACCAGTTTGATGATGGAGACCAAGTTGTTGGTCAGTATGTGATCCGAGAAAGATCACCGTTTGGTTACAGGTAACCCTATTAAAGACCAAGATGTTGGTCCATTTGTGATCCGAGAGAGATCACCGTTTGGTAAGCAAGTCCGAGGGACTTGACTCACGAGATCATGATCACTGCATTTCTAGTATGAGTTTGCATTAATGATAAAATTGGTTAATTATCATGATATTGTTTGTCATTATGTTTATGCCTGTTGTGAGCTTGCAAGTACATTCAATGTACTGACCTGGCATGTCATGCTAGCTTTCAAGAGAGTCTCGTTGGAACGGAGTGCTGCCCGAGTCTAGATCATGTCCACATCGGTGTCAGTGTGCTATAGAGTCCTGCTTCGTCATCGTTCCACTACCGCGTAGCTGTCGTGATCAAGGCCCCTTTATGTTCACTAAATGATGTACACATTGTTCAGCCGTACCGTGTGTGCCGCTTGGCCTCGCAACTCGTTGTAATATGAACCTTATTCCACTAGCATCAATAAAGCGGTTGTATTTTGTACCAAGATGTTGTGTGTTGCCAGAAGACATGGTCTCTGGGCTGTTAATACAAGGTAAACCGGTTGCTCTGAGACGGGGTGCCACAACACTTGGTATCAGAGATGTGCTGACTGTAGAACACGCTAGGATACCGCTGTGTAACTGGATGTTAGTTAGAGTAATAGTTGAGTGCCAATAGTGTTTGTAGCTAGTTGTTGCATTGCATACACTCGTTTATTTTTATTCTAACCTACTAATGGTTGTGAGTGTAGATGGGTCCGGTGCCGTATCCGTGCCAGTTGCAGCTGATGCTGTACACGTCGCCGCATCTCGCTCGTAATGTGTGGCGTCGGCTGTACCCCCTCGGTGACGACCCAGTCTATTGTGTGTATCGGGAGCGTCTAGCAGACTCAGTGTATGAGTATCACACAGTGGTTACTCTGCACACCAGTTCATCTTCCAGCACTTACATTCGTACCTCCAGGTGCGGTTTCGCTTCTACCGCTTCTCAGGTTGTCCTGTTTGCTGCATTTGAGGTCCTCGTCAAGCTGCACTATAACGAGGTCCGAATGCAGAACCATCCAGGTTTCCACTACTATCCCTCCTTGCACGACAATGGTCGTGTTCGTTTTCCTATTGTTGATCCGGAGTCTGATAGTACTGCTAGCCACCTTTCTCGCTACATCACTGCTAGCTACCTTCTGATTCACGAGCTGGCTCGAGAGCTGACTCGTCCTCGCACTGCTTTAGCCGCTACTAGAGCCTTCACTACTCCATCTTCTATGAGATTTATTCATTATATTCCATCCAGTTCTAGCTCACCTATTTCATCGGTTACTCCTCCGAGTAGCTCGGGTACCTCGACCATGAATCCTCTTAGTGCTCCTACTGAGTGGTTTCCCTTCTCACTACCCCCGTTTCCCCGATGCTTCAGCCCCATCCTGCACCTGCTCCGGAGGGAGAGCCCTCGAGGCAGCGTCATCGTGTTACCTTTAACCCGGAGGTCTCGGTTCACATCGTCAATTCAGTATCCGAGTTCGCATCAGGAGAGGACCCCGCAGCACCAGCAGAGCATTAGAGCGCTCGAGTATTCGCAGTTGTTAGGTTGATGTACGGATTTAGTTGTACGAGTCATGATGTTCCGTTCTATGTATATGAGTAGTCGAACTTATCATGTCATTTATCTTTCATGTATGAGTCTATCTATAATTATGTTGGAACTTTCTTTTATTCGCCGTGTTTCCTTCGTTATTTAGCTTTCTTTCAGGTTTTGTCGCTGGCTTTTCCCCACTATATTTTTGGATGTTGCTCATCTCGGTTGCGTGGTCTTGGGAAAAACAAATAATTGGATGACGCGGGGAGGTAGCAGTAGTGCCGCTTGTGAGGATGTCCTTGTTCGTCGTTCCGCAAGATAGGCAGGACACTCCCCCGAGCCGTACGTTCCACCATCGCCTCCACCACCACATCCGCCCTCCACCGAGCAAATTCTACGCATGTTTGAGGAAAGGAGGAATAATGATCTGATTGAAATATTAAGGAGTGTGCAAGCTATGGTTGGGAAGAATGGAAATCAGAACGGTCATCACTCCAAACTGTCAGATTTTCAGTGAACCAAGCCTCCCAGTTTCAGTTAGGTTATTGATCCCTTGGACGCAGACGACTGGTTACGAACTATTGAGAAGAAGCTTGAGATTGCTCGTACTGAAGAGAATGACAAAGTCCCATTTGCAACTCATTATCTTGAAGGCGCTGCCGCCATATGGTGGGAAAATGCAAAAACCATGTGGCCTGTTGATGAGGAAATCACCTGGACAAAATTGAAGGATCAGTTCCGTAAATAACATATTCCTGCTGTAATTATGAAGGTCAAGCAGCGAGAATTCCTCACGCTCCTCCAAGGAAGTCAGTCGGTGAGTGAATATTTGCATAAGTTCAATATTTGGCCTGTTACTCCCTTCATGATGTGGCCACCGATGAAAGAAAGATTGACAGGTTTCTTGGGGGATTAAACCAGCATCTCCGATGCACCCTCAGTATGTTTGATTTCCCTGATTTCCAAACTCTGGTAAACAAGGCCCTCATTGCTCAAAGAGAGCAGAAGCTTATACATGACAACAAGACTACAAATAACGATCACAAGCGCGAGTTCGAGCTGAGGAAGGAGGTTCAGCTAGTGCAAAGGCTCGTACCTGGCAGCATACTCAAGTGGGGTACAAGCCCAATTGGCAACAGAATGTTAACAAAACCACTACACAACAAGAATGTCATGACCAACTCGGTGCGAGAAGAGTGCCAACGCAACAATTCTTGTTTCAGTTGTGGACAAACAGGACCTTATGCCAGGCAGTGTCCCAAGAACGGCAAGACTAACGCTCCATCTAGGCCACAAGTCAACTTTATGGGGCCACACCCTATCCAACAACACATCACCGGGCCAGTCCATCACCTCTCCACAGACGAAGCCCAAGAGAACCCCGAAGTCGTCATTGGTATGTTTTCTGTTAATAGCATACCTGCCAGAACTTTATTTGACTCAGGGGTTCCCACTCTTTTATTTCGCGGAGTTTTGCAGCCCAAAACAAATTTTCTTGTTTGATTTTGAGCAAGAATATGCTGGTATAGTCCCCGAGATCTTTGCTCAGAAGCAATCTGGTCTGCCGTAATCTGGAAATTAATATCAATGGAGTCCGTTTTCCAACTTCTTTGATAGTCATTAAATCTGTCAAGTTGGACATTATTTTGGGGATGATTTGGTTAACCCAATATCAAGTATGCATTAATTACGTGACCCAAGAAGTCACCTTGACAAGTCAAGAGGGCCAGACTACAAAATTCTATGCCCGCATGAGCATACCCAAGAAAGAAATGGTCTTCACCATTGTGGCTGGTGAATTGGAATTAATTCCTGTGGTCAGTGAGTTTCCCGATGTATTTCCAGAAGAACTGCCAGGCATGCCGCCAGACCGAGAGCTTGAGTTTGCAATAGATCTTGTGCCCGGAACCGCACCGTTATACAAGAAATATTATCGGATGCCTTCGTCAGAATTAGTGGAGCTAAAGAAACAGCTTGATGAAATCCTCTAGTAAGGTTATATCCGTCCCAGCTCTTCACCATGGCGATCGCCTGCTATATTCGTGGATAAGAAAGATGGTAGTCTTTGTATGTGTGTGGATTACCGTCAGCTGAATGATGTCACCATCAAAAAAAAATTCCACTGCCTAGGATTGATGACTTATTTGATCAGCTTGGTGGGGCAAAAGTATTCTCCAAAATTAATTTAAGGACAGGATACCACCAACTCAAGATTAAGAAGGAAGATATTCCTAACACCGCGTTCACTACTCGGTACGGTCTTTATGAATATACCGTTATGTCCTTCGGCCTTACCAATGCCCCTGCTTTCTTCATGCATATGATGAATAAAGTCAAGAGCACAAAGGACACCTCAGAGCTGTCCTACAAAGACTCCATGACCATCAACTGTACGCCAAATTCAGTAAATGTGAGTTTTGGCTCAAGCAAGTTGGATTTCTTGGGCATATACTATCAGCGGAAGGTATAGCCGTAGATCCAAGCATGGTAAAGGATGTACTTGAAGGACTGGCACCCACAACAGTATCCCTAATACGGAGTTTCCTTGGATTAGCCGGATACTATCATCGTTTTATTGAAGGCTTCTCTTAGATTGCCAAGCCAATGATAGAGCTTCTCAATAAAGATAAGAAATTTGAATGGACTGAGGATTGCGAGAAAAGTTTCAATGAGCTGAAAACCAGACTGACAACAGCACCTGTGTTGACCCTTCTAGACATCTACTGTAGCTTTGATGTGTACTGTGACGCTTCCAGACAAGGTCTTGGATGCGTACTTATGCAAGATGGCAAGGTGGTAGCATATGCATCTCTACAGCTCTGACCCCACAAATGGAACAATCCTACTCATGATCTGGAATTGGCCACTGTGCTTCATGCTTTAAAAATTTGGAGACACTACCTCATTGGGAAAAGGTGCCAAATATTTACCGACCACAAAAGTCTCAAGTATATATTCACTTAGCCGGATTTGAATCTCCGCCAATGAAGATGGCTTGAGTTAGTCAAGGACTATGATCTTGGAATTAATTACCACCCGGGTAAGGCCAATGTGGTTGCCGATGCACTCAGCCGAAAGCCTGTCAGTCTGAATGCCATGATTGAATCCTTGCCTCCCGAACTTCAGGAAGAGATTACCCAGCTCCACCCGGTCATAGTTGATGCAGGTCTTGCTAATATTATGGAAATTACTCCTACCCTCGAGGATGAGATCCGCAAGGCCCAGCCAAATGACCCAGAGGTACAAAAACATGCCAGACGTATGTTAACAGGACCGACCCTAGATTTTTCTAAGGATCAGCAAGGTACACTAATGTTCCACGAAAGGAATTGTGTACCAAATCAAGCTGACTTAAGCAAGAGGATACTGTTAGAAGCGCATGAATCTTCGTATTCCATTCACCCCGGAGGTACTAAAATGTACGAAGACCTTCGACAGATATTCTGGTGGGATGGGATGAAGAAGGATATCACTTATTTTGTGGCATGTTGCAGCATATGCAACAAAGTCAAGGAAGAACACCAGAAACCAGCCGGACTCCTCGAACCATTGCCCGTTTCACACTAGAAGTGGGATGATGTCTACATGGATTTTATCATAGGGCTGCCAAAGACTCAGCGAGGCAATAACGTAGTATGGGTCATAGTGGACACCTTAACCAAGGTAGCTCATTTTATTCCCATCAAAACCACATACCACGCCGATCAACTCGCACAATTGTATGTGTCCAGAATAGTCAGTCTGCATGGAGTACCTCAAACAATCACTTCCGACCAGGGGTCACTATTTACCTCCGCTTTCTGGTCATGTCTCCATCAAGCTTTGGGGACATCCCTAAAATATAGTACGGCTTACCATCCCAGACCGATGGACAGACTGAGCGGGTAAACCAAATACTCGAAGATATGCTTCGAGCATGTTCCTTGGCCCAAGGGCCTAAATGGGAAGACTGTCTGCCGTATGCCGAGTTCTCCAACAACAACAGTTTCCAGACCAGTTTAAAGATGTCACCTTATGAGGCTCTGTATGGTCGTAAGTGCCGCACTCTGTTGAATTGGTCTCAACCTGGAGATAGCCGCATTTTCGGAACAGAACTCATGATGGAAGCCGAAAAACAAGTCAAGGAAATCCGAGACCGATTGCAATTAGCCAAATCCCGAAAGCAAAGTTACTATGATACAAAACACTGATAGATCAGTTTTGAACCCGGAGAGCATGTATACCTCTGAGTCACCCCTATGAAAGGAGGCAAGAGGTTTTAGACTCGTGGAAAATTGGCACCCAGGTTTATTGGTCCGTTCCCAGTTATGTCCAGAGTGAGTACTTTTTCATATCAGTTGGAACTGCCCCCAGAATTGTCAGAAGTGCACAATGTGTTCCATGTCTCCCAGTTGAGACAATGTATATCACCGCCCTAGAAAAGGACTGCTATGATAGAAATAGAGTTGGCTAAGGATTTAACGTATGAAGAGAGACCGTTCAGAATTTTGGATGAGGTGGAAGGGGTCACTCATAGTAAAACGAGAAAAATTTACAAGGTTCAGTGGGAGCACCACAAATAGGCAGAAGCAACTTGGGAATGAGAAGAGTTTCTAAAGGCAAACTATCTAGAATTGTTTTCCCGAGCAACCGAATCTCGAGGACGAGATTCATCCTAAGTGGGGGAGGTTTGTGATAGCCCGGTTTTTGCCCACTCTTCTTTTCTGACTTTTATTTGTTTTTGATTTGAATTTGGAGTTTTGCATAACATTAGTTGGACATAAACACTTGGGCACCACCTTGATTTTCACCCAAGTGACTCATTTCTCTCTCTAGCCATCATTTCTTCTCTGGTCAACCTCAAAATAATATTATGAATATTTTTCTTAAATGTAAAATATTCATTTTCTCCTCTAAAACCCTAACCAGCCACTTGTGCTCCAAAGAAACCCCAATTTTTCTTGCCCACAAAAATCTGAGAAAATTTCCAAATATTCTTTGAACCCTAGGGCACCTTTCTAAGAAAAAATATTGCATCACTTTTTGGAATATTTTTGCTACAGAAAATATTTTCTGTTTTGGACAGAAATGATAGTTTCTACAATAACTACCATTTTACTTGCTCCAATGCTGCTGAATTTTCTTGTGCATCACTACCTTCCTAGATGATTGCTAACCTCCAAAGCTCAGCTCCCAACTATTAGTAGTTTGACCACAGTTAACTCTCAAAGTTACTATCTAGAAACTTACCACGAAGTAACACTCCAACTTACAGCACCTGAGCTCGATTTAAAGCATTGGCACAACCCTAAACACTAAGCACTATACCGATTATTGGGGCCAGCCGTGGCTCTATGCCAAAGTGCATGCAGTGACCACGCATGTGCACGGTGCCAGCCGACTAACCGACGCGCTTTGGGTGTCGTCGAGCGCTCTGTGCATCGCGTGCTCCCTTCCCAGTCTGCCGCACCTCGCCAAACCTTGCCGTTCGTTGCCGGGCGCCGTGTCGAGGTGTCCTCCGGCGGAGCCCGAACCCCTCACCTCACTTTCCTATAAATACAACCCTCCCCAGCCCTCTCGAGCATCACAAACCCACCTCACACACTCCACAAGACCGTAGGAAGCCGTAGCCCGTCCGGGCAGGCCTTGGGTCGCCGTCCCCGAGCTCGAGCTCGTCGGTGATCCCTGCGGTTCGCCCCTACTGCTCCAGCCCCTCCCAGGCTCGGGCCACTCTTCCAGAGCCTCCACCGTGCTTCAGTGGTGCCGTCCGACCCGGTTGGAGCCACTAGTGCAGCCTCTGGTCGCCATCATCCCCAACTCCAGCGACCTCTGCTCTTTGCCACCACTGGAGAGGTCCGTTCCGACGCCGTCCGATCACCCCAAGCTAATCTATGGGTATGGGCAGGTGCGCCTCAGTCTGCTCTCTCGATCTATGGCTCTAGCTCCGACCAAGATGCCCTCCTCACCGTCGTGTGTTCCGGCAGAGCCTCGCCATGCTCCATTTCCTTCTCCCACTCCCTCTCACCTAGCTAGCAGGGCCCGCTGTCAGCCAATATGGCCGCGCCTGAAGCGAGACGAGTGGAGGCGCCCCGCGGGTTTACGTTTTTGACATCACCCCCTGATCTGTTTTTTTAATCAAATTCAAATTTAAACATAGAGCTTGAAACATCCACAACTTTTTAACCATAAGTCCAAACGAATTGATTCTTTTTGCATTGTGTTCTTTATGAAAATAGCTAGAAGCACATCAAAAATGAGATTTTTCTTTACTATCTAGAATTTCTGGTGAATTTTAGAGTGTTTCTTTATGTTTTATTTTTATGTTTTTAATTATTTTCAGAAGGTGAAGCTTGTCTTGAGGATCACCGGGAGGAGTGTGAACCTCACCTGCACTAAGGCAAGCCACAACAACATTTTCATGGTGCCATTGCAATATTTGTGATTTTTCAACTTGAATGAATAATTTAGTTCATGCATTTAAATCACTAAAATAAATATACATCTATTCTATTGAATGCTTGCTTGTGTTGATATGTTTGTTTACAGAAGGTTAAAGCTAACTAAGTTATTTTAAGTAACTAGAAGTTATATTTGATTATGAAGAAATACTTTGTTTATGAAAAAGAATTGGTTTCGTTAATATTTTCTTGGGTGAGAAAATAATTATGCTAAGTTATTGTCATGGTTAGTTTGCTAAATAAACATAACCAGAAAAGTGTTATGAGTTTCTGATATGTATGGTTAGTTCGTTTGTTATTGTTTAAATGATAAGTGATGCATGTTATATGATTGCATTTGCATGGCATATCATGACACCGATTATTTTTACTTTAAGTTGAACATGATAATAACTCAACTTGAACATATCGTTGATCGGGTCATGGGGCCACTAAATCGAGTTTTCCCTAGTGCAACCACATTTGCCTTTATGGGAAGGCCTTTATTCGGTCCGTTGTCACTCCTCTGGTCGGTGCCTCAAAGAGGGAAGGTTATGGGCGTGCGTTACCCTGGCCCTATAAGCAGACATAACCTTGTGTGCCCGTTGTTGTTATGGTACCTTGTCCCCGTTTGGGACCGTTTATGTTTTGCCACGACAGTGGCCTTTGGTGTCTTTGGTAGACACGGGACCACCCAGGATTTAGCCAAGTGGGGAGTGAGTCGAAGTGGCCTAGAGAGTGCCATGCCAATGGAGGGGTTCTACCAGAATGCTGTTGGTCCACCTGATGGGAGTGTGAGGCCATGGGTTCCATGGTGTGGGTACAGTGCGCTACCTCTGAAGTGTGTATTTAATCTATCGATAGCCGAGTCCACGGATACGGACATGCTCGAAAGTAGGTCACACCATGGGTCAACATCTAAACAATTTTGCACACTCATATAATAACTTTGCACTACTGGAAAGAGGATGGTTAAGGAACCAGTTTGATGATGGAGACCAAGTTGTTGGTCAGTATGTGATCCGAGATAGCTCACCGTTTGGTCACGAGGTAACCCTATTAAAGACCAAGATGTTGGTCCGTTTGTGATCCAAGAGAGATCACCGTTTGGTAAGCAAGTCCGAGGGACTTGAGTCTCGAGATCATGATCACAGCATTTCTAGTATGATTTTGCATTAATGATAAAATTGGTTAATTATCATCATATTTTTTATCATTATGTTTATGCCTATTGTGAGCTTTCAAGTACATTCAATGTACTGACATGGCATGTCATGCCATCTTTCTGGAAAGTCTCGTTGGAACGGAGTGCTGTCCGAGTCTAGATCATGTCCACATCGGTGTCCGTGTGCTATGGGGTCCCGCTTCATCGTCATTCCGTTGTCGCGTAGCTATCGTGATCAAGGCCCCTTTATGTTCACTAAATAATGTACACATTGTGCAACTGCACTATGTGTGCCGCTTGGCCTCGCAACTCGTTGTAATATGAACCTTATTCCACTAGCATAAATAAAGCGGTTGTATTTTTACCAAGATGTTGTGTGTTGCCAGAAGAAATGGTCTCTGGGCTGGCAATACAAGGTGAACCAGTTGCTTTGAGCCGGGGTGCCACAACGCTTGGTATCCGAGCCGCGCTGTTTGTAGGACACGCTAGGCTACCGCCGTGTAACGGGACATTAGTTAGAGCAACAGTTGAGTGCCAATAGTGTTTGTAGCTGGTTGTTGCATTGCAGACACTCGTTTATTTTTATTCTAACCTACTAATGGATGTGAGTGTAGATGGCTCCGGTGCCATATCCGTGCCAGTTGTAGCGGATGTCGTACACGTCGCCGCATCTCCTTCATAACATGTGGCGTCGGCTGTACCCTCTCGGTGACGACCCAGTCGATTGTGTGTACCGGGAGCGTCCAGTAGACTCAGTGTATGAGTATCACACAGTGGTTACTCTACACCCCAGTTCATCTTCCAGCACTTACATTCTGTAACACCCACAATGCGGCTATATCTCCCACGTGTCAGGGCATGACTTAGAATCATAGCCGCATGGTAGTTTAGTCGCAGGTGGGGTAATCTTCACACAATCCCATGTACTGAATAAGAATGGGATAAAGAGTTGGCTTACAATCGCCACTTCACACAATACATGAATAGTGCATACAACAACCAAATTACAGTCAAGGTCCGACTACGGAACCAAAATAAAAGAAGACAACCCCAAATGCTAGATCCCTGATCGACCCAACGGGGCTCCACTACTGATCAATAGGAAATGACACAACACAACGAACAAGATCTTCATCGAGCTCCCACTTGAGCTCAGTTGCGTCATCTGCACTGGAATCATCGGCACCTGCAACTGTTTGGAAGTATCTGTGAGTCACGAGGACTCAGCAATCTCACACCCGCGAGATCAAGACTATTTAAGCTTATGGGTAGGAAAGGGGAAATGAGGTGGAGCTGCAGCAAGAACTAAGCATATATGATGGCTAACTTACGCAAATAAGAGCGATAAGAGAAGCAATGCAATGATCGTGAACTAGAAATGATCAAGAAGTGATCCTGAGAATACTTACGTTCAAGCATAACACCAAAACCGTGTTCACTTCCCAGACTCCGCCGGAAAGAGACCATCACGGTTACACACGCGGTTGATGCATTTTAATTAAGTTAAGTGTCAAGTTCTCTACAACCAGACATTACCAAATTCCCATCTGCCCATAACCACGGGCACGACTTTCGAAAGTTCAAACCCTGCAGGGGTGTCCCAACTTAGCCCATCACAAGCTCTCACAGTCAACGAAGGATATTCCTTTTCCCAGGAAGACCCGATCAGACTTGGAATCCCGGTTACAAGACATTTCGACAATGGTAAAACAAGACCAGCAAGACCGCCCGATGCGCCGACATACCGATAGGAGCTACACATATCTCGTTCTCAGGGCATCACCGGATGAGACGAGCTACGAGTAAAACCAGACCTCGAGTTTCCCCGAGGTGGCCCCGCAGGTGGCTCAGTTTGGACCAAAACTTAGACAAGCACTGACCCGGGGGGGTTAAAATAAAGATGACCCTTGGAAGCGCGACTCCCAAGGGTAAAGTACGTGTTGGTGATGCAAATGGTAGAACCAAGGTTGGGACTTGCTGGAGGAGTTTTATTCAAAGCAAACTATCATGGGGTCCCCATAATACCCAGCCGTGTAAGGAATGCAAAATCAACGAACATAACACCGGTAAGACGGAAACTAGGGCGGCAAGAGTGGGACAAGACACCAGGCATAAGGCCGAGCCTTCCATCCTTTACCAAGTATATAGATGCATTAATTAAATAAGAGATATTGTGATATCCCAACATATCCATGTTCCAACATGGAAGAAACTTAAGCTTCACCTGCAACTAGCAACGCTATAAGGGGGCTGAGCAAAGCGGTAACATAGCCAAACAACGGTTTGCTAGGAAAGGTGGGTTAGAGGATTGACATGGCAAAAAGGGAGGCGTGATATAGCAAGTGGTAGGTATCGCGGTATAGCAAATAGAGCGAGCACATAGCAAGCAAAGATAGAAGTGATTTTGAGGGTATGGTCATCTTGCCTGAGATCCCGCAAGGAAGAAAAACGAGTCCATGACGAAGACAAACGAACGTAGTCGAACGGATCCTCACAACTCCGAAACGAAACCGAAGCTAACGAGAGAAGCAACCTGGAAAGAAGCAAACAACATAGTAAACAACCATCGCATAAACATGGCATCGTGCGCAACTAAGTATGATGCATGTCCGATTTAATGAGGCATGGCATGGCAAAGTGCACAAACAAAACTACAAATTAAGTAGAGCTCAATATGCAACTCCGTTGCATATTGATGAAACACCACAACAATTATTTAGTTCTCTCTCGTTTAAGTACTCAACAACATTAAATGTTCTTAACATGGCAAGGGGTGAAGCAACTGAAAACTACCTATCCAGGCAAGTTTAAATGAGGCTGGAACAACAAACAACAATTCCGGAAAATCCCATATGCAAAATATGGATTTGGTACTGTTCTGCCCTAAACCATATTTTAGAGTTGTTAAACTTCCAAAATAAAGCCACCATTTTAAACTAGGCACTTTTCTACCCCATTTACATATCAAGTTCATTTAAAACCGAGCTACGGTTAATTAGTTATGAATTAAATCATTTTAACATGGCATAGGAGCAAAACTACACAAACAGCCTTTTAGACATTTTACATATAAAGTTTGTTTTAATCCGATGCACGGTTCATCAGATATTAGATGCATGATATCCAAGGGTTTTTATGTAAAACAACCATCCTCTAGAAAAATTAGGAAATTCGCAGATCTAAAAAAACCTAAACAGGCCGAAACTGAACTACACGGGCTGGCGCAGGAAACAATAGTGCGCAGGGGGCACAAGATAGTATGCGGGTGCTCACCAAGTCGGTGGAGAAGGTCCACGAGGCCGGCAGGGCGCGCAGCTCGGCCTTGGAGCCCACCTGGCGGTCACTTGCCGACATAGCGCAGTCAACACATGCGCTCGCTGCACGCGAACAGAGGCGGTGCACGGGATGTCTACGGCGGCGCATTGGAACTCTGATGAGGCTCATGACAGCCGGGAATAAGTGGATCCAGGCGAGAATGGCCAGATCTGAACGTGGGGAGTCCATTTTGGTGGCCGGCGAGCTTGACGGCATCGGTGGTGGAAGTGCATGCTTCGGGTGCCCATGGCGGTGCTTCCATGGCAGAGAGTGGGAGAAGGTTAGAGAGAAGGGAACCCAAACAAGTTAAGAGGGAGGAGAGATAGGGAGGCCGGAGAGGACCTGGGCTTCTGGTCGCCTACGATGGGGCTCGTCGGAGTGGGGGAACAGCGGGAGGCGTGATGGCGGGCGGGAGACGGCGGGGTGCTCTCCTGATCCAGATCGGGATCGAGCGGGAGAGCCTCGGACGTGGGCGGTGGCTCAGGACGCTCGGGCCCTGGATGGGCTCGGGCGGGCCTCACACGGGCTACGCGGGCCGCGGTGAAGTGGGGCGCGAGAAGGACAAGTGGCGGGGTGTGGTTGGCTGCGCGCGGCGATGCTGCTGACGTGGCGGCGGCGTTAGGTGGTGCTGGCGGCGACAAGTTGCGGCGGGGGAGCGGGCCGGCGCTGAAAACAAGGAAGGTCACGGCGACTAATGATTGGGGCGGCGCGGAAATTGAGGAGGGGTATGTAGGAGGCCAAAAATGGCATGGGAGGCGTCTATATATAGAAAGGGGGCTAGGGTTAGGGGTTTTGCTCCGTTTCTGGACCCTTCGATCACAATCGAATGACACCGGATGGAGTTGGAAACTAGGTGGGGTTTGTGGGCTGTGTAGGAGGGTTAGGCTGAGAGGAGAGGGGAGAGATATAGCCCGGCACGGTTTCCCGGGACCGAAAACGTCCGACGAAAAGACCAGCTACTATTGCCGCTATATTTAACCGTTGGGGCATCAAACGGACTTCGAATGCGATGAAACTTGGCAGGCGGTCTACTGACAACAAAACAACACCGCACGCCAACTTTCAACCCATTCCAAGAAAATTTTCCGGCCACTTATAAAATAATATTTCGGACGTGCTGCGAGCGCGTGCAAGTGTGTCTGGGCTCAGAACGGACAATGGAAAGAACTAGGAGACCAGTACGGATGCAAGTTTTGAAAACATGATGATGCAATGCACATGGTGACATGACAAGATGCAACACACAAGTGAATGACATGGCAACGATGGCGAATAACTGGAAGACACCTGGCAGATCGGTCTCGGGGCGTCACAACACTCCACCACTACAAGAGGATCTCGTCCCAAGATCTAGGATGGCATCGGAGAGAAACGGAAGAGGAAGAGAAAAACGAAGTTGCTTCTTTGACAAATGAGTGAAACCAAAGAACCTTGAGAGGTTAAACAATTTCTAGAAAAGAACAGAATGGAAATGAACAAAGTGAAAAACACTCCGATATAAAAGAGGAACAAGGAACATTACTAGAACCTTGTAGGTTGAAAGACATAAGAAAAGTGTCACAAAGGACAAGAAGTACAAGCAATCACTCCGGATGAAATGAGATGTACAAGGAACGATAAAGATCAATTACGACAATACTCCGGTTGGAAATGGTAGGTAAAGAATATGAGCTTGGAAAGCACCCTTCCAAGAAGGTTATAACGGAGTTGTTGGAAAACCAACAACGAAACAAATAAGCTTATAGTGGGCTTATGAAAAACTTCTGAAAACTATGAGATGAAATTCTGCCACTAACGGAAACTATAGATTGGATTGATATGAACAAGGAGACGAGAAACTTATTTCACCGGGAGGATAAATAAAGAACTTGGGTCATTTATAAGCACCATAATAGCAACAATCCTTAGGGAAGGCTTAAGGTGAAATATGACACACGATAACTCTAACGAAGAGATTAATGGATTTGAAATACCTCATTCCTGACAAATAGCGAATCATGAAACACGAAAGAAATTGTCAAGAATGACATAACACCACCTCAAAAGATGAGATATGAAAGAATTGCACTTCGAAATGCAAGAAAAAGAATAATTGAACTCCTTAGAACAAAACATGTGTTGATCACCATGTTTATTTTAGAGTATATCTTGGTGGATCATAACTTCGAGAGATAATCTTGAGGACAAATGAAGAATGAAAGGAATCCTTGATGAACCACCATGAAGAAACTCTCGAAGAACTCTGGATAGATAAAAGAAGGTCGCAAGAAAAGAAGCTTGAAAAGAATAACATGAATCCTTACATTGATTAAATAGATCTTTGAAATGATATAATTGAAAGAGCTTGGAACTCCGGAAAAGAAAAGATGAACAATTGAAACCAAGAATTTTGATGAACCTCCGGAATAAGGATTTGAATTTCCTTGATTAAAAAAGAATAAGAATTGCAACATGCTTATCCTTTACCAATTTAAATTGATGACAAGCAACGGATTTGGCATACTACTTATTCTCGTACAAAGGATTAAGAGAGATATAGCATAATCTTGGGAAGGTCTTCAACGAACCACAGGTAGGATTGGAAAGAACGAATAAATTGATATGATAATGAAGGAAGAGAAATCTTAAATGAACCACTGTAAGAATTTAACATGAAAGTAGCAAAAGCACAATTCACCGGGAAGAATTGGAAAATGAACGAAGATACTTGATTAGAGAATATTTGAATGATGCACCAGTAGGATTTGGAGAACGAGAGTTGAATGCTGAGAATGAATGAACCCGAAATGATGGACTTTGGAGAATCAAACTGAAAAGAATCTTGAATTGCTCTAGATGGGTGAAAATAATTCTCACAATCGAAAACAATTATGAGAGGATGGCATAAAGCTAGCACGAATAATCTTCAAGAGAACGGATATGATTGCAGGGAAACTGTTCTTCGGTCTTTAAATGTTGAGAATGACGAGAAGAAACACCACCATGAATTTTTGAGATACTCCAGAATGAAGAATAGAAAGGTTAAACCAACAATGAAAATAATTTGAAAGATCTTGGAGAAAGACATTTGACTGATGACAAATCATTCTTATGTCAAACTTTGAGATGAATTTGAGAATAACTCCGCAAAAATTAGAAGAGTCGGGTAAGATCTTGGGAAAAGACCTGTGGGTTAGGGCCTGATCAAAAGAAACACCGTTGAACGATTACTTTAAAGGGAGATTGCACCGGTTGAATTAAATGACTTGAATGAGATAACAACCTCGAGATATCTTGAGCGGATTGATAATGGAGACACAAATCTTCTGAGATATCTTCAGCACTCCGGATACAAAAATAACAAGAGCTGGATGGTTAAGAGGAGCGTCGGCATGAGAAAACCTTTGGAACAAGGAAAGGACTACGATCAACACTAAAAGCTTGAGTTGGATCCACTGGAGAAGAAAAAGAACGAAGAATGATGAACTTGAAGCTCCATTAGAATCTTCATGAGAATCACCGGATAAGACTATAGACGGAAAAGAATGGAAAGACTTCACATTAATAAGATGGATACTTGATTAAGAAATCTTAGTCCTTGAAGAAAAAGGGTGGGAGGGCGGGAAAAAAAAGCCAACTTGGGACGGATGAAACAAACACCGTTGAGAATACTTAGAGTTGATCTTGCGAATGTTAAAAAAATGATCGGATCCACTTGAAGAGAAACAAGCCGGTTGAAAAGGATTGACATGACAATCTCGATTATCAAGAAGGATTGGTATTCACACGGAAATATGAGAACACCGCTTAGTAAAAGTATGGAATCCACATTTGACTTCGAAGCAACTCGAATACAACAAACCAAAACAAAACAAAGGATTGGCTTGCAAAATAAGCCAGAACAAACATATGATAGATCCCATATCGTATCATGTGTCTGTTGGAAAGATATTGTAGGAGCTACTTGAATTCCCACTTATAAACCCCCGAAACTTTCTGGTTATGCAATCAGGTGTTGGGGATACAAGGGAAGCATAATATCTCACCCAAACTAACAATTCCTACATCCAGCTGTGTCCATCCTTCAACACATAACCAAGAAACCTTCAGAAATCATGTACCTCAACCTTCGAAAAGCATCCGTTATACGAGTTATGGCAATACTCCCAAACTCCCGCCCTAGTACTGGGTGGCGTCGAGGTTATCACACCAACAACTGCATAAAAGAGATTTTTGATGTCAGCGAACTCAGGTATTCCAGAACTGCAACGATAAAATTGTGACGACAACACCTCGGAGCTCAACTCCCCGGGACACTGCCACAACCCCTAAATGTCAAGAGGCACCAAGGACAATGTTCTCATCACAAAACCGTCGGAACGATTCCAAGATACCCGCGTGATCCTAAAAAAATTAGTGAAATTTAAGGAGAGAAGAGTCAAAACTCTACGCTAGGAGGCTTCACCAGAGCGACGAAGGGACTGGGGAGTAAAAAGAATCCTACTCTCCGATATATATAATCCTAAGACTCAAAACATTTTGTTCTAGACTCAACAACGTTATCGATTCGATCAAGCAGGGGGCTCCTAACTCGGGGAAGGCTCTGCTTGTAAGACCCACAATGCGGCTATATCTCCCACGTGTCGGGACATGACTTAGAGACATAGCCGCATGTTAGTTTAGTCGCAAGTGGGGTAATCTTCGCACAATCCCATGTACTGAATAAGAATGGGATAAAGAGTTGGCTTAGAATCGCCACTTCACACAATACATAAATAGTTCATACAACAACCAGAATACAATCAAGGTCCGACTACGGAACCAAAATAAAAGAAGACAACCCCAAATGCTAGATCCCCGATCGACCCAACTGGGCTCCACTACTAATCAATAGGAAACGACACAACACAACGAACAAGATCTTCATCGAGCTCCCACTTGAGCTCAGTTGCGTCATCTGCACTGGAATCATCGGCACCTACAACTGTTTCGAAGTATTTGTGAGTCACGAGGACTCAGCAATCTCACACCCGCGAGATCAAGACTATTTAAGCTTATGGGTAGGAAAGGGTAAATGAGGTGGAGCTGCAGCAAGCACTAAGCATATATGGTGGCTAACTTACGCAAATAAGAGCGAGAAGAGAAGCAATGCAACGGTCGTGAACTAGAAATGATCAAGAAGTGATCCTCAGAGTACTTAGGTTCAAGCATAACACCAGAACTGTGTTCACTTCCCAGACTCCACCGGAAAGAGACCATCACGGTTACACACACGGTTTATGCATCTTAATTAAGTTAAGTGTCAAGTTCTCTACCCATAACCGCAGGCACGGCTTTCGAAAGTTCAAACCCTGCAGGGGTGTCCCAACTTAGCCCATCACAAGCTCTCACGGTCAACGAAGGATATTCCTTCTCCTAGGAAGACCCGATCAGACTCAGAATCCCGGTTACAAGACATTTCGACAATGGTAAAACAAGACTAGCAAGACCGCCCGATGCACCGACATCCCGATAGGAGCTGCACATATCTCGTTCTCAGGGCAACACCGGATGAGACAAGCTACGAGTAAAACCAGACCTCAAGTTTCCCCGAGGTGGCCCCGCAGGCGGCTCGGTTCGGACCAACACTTAGATAAGCACTGGCCCGGGGGGTTAAAATAAAGATGACCCTCCGGAGCGCTACTCCCAAGGGAAAAGTGAGTGCTGGTGAGGCAAATGGTAAAACCAAGGTTGGGCCTTGCTGGAGGAGTTTTATTCAAACCGAACTGTCAAGGGGTCCCCATAACACCCAACCGTGTAAGGAACGAATCAAGGAACATAACACCAGTATGACGGAAACTACGGCGGCAAGAGTGGAACAAGACACTAGGCATAAGGCCGAGCCTTCCACCCTTTACCAAGTATATAGATGCATTAATTAAATAAGAGATATTGTGATATCCCAACATATCCATGTTCCAACATGGAACAAACTTAATCTTCACCTGCAACTAGCAACGCTATAAGAGGGGCTGAGCATAGCGGTAACATAGCCAAACAATGATTTGCTAGGAAAGGTGGGTTAGAGGCTTGACATGGCAAAATGGGAGGCAGGATATAACAAGTGGTAGGTATCGCGGCATAGCAAATAGAGCAAGCAACTAGCAAACAAAGATAGAAGTGATTTCTAGGGTTTGGTCATCTTGCCTGAGATCCCGCAAGGAAGAAGAACGAGTCCATGACGAGGACAAACGGACGTAGTCGAACGGATCCTCAGAACTCCGAAACGAAACCAAAGCTAACGAGAGAAGCAACCCGGAAAGAAGCAAACAACATAGTAAACAACCATCGCATAAACATGGCATGATGTGCAACCAAGTATGATACATGTCCGATTTAATGAGGCTTGGCATGGCAAAGTGCACAAACAAGACTACAAATTAAGTGGAGCTCAATATGCAACTCCGTTGCATATTGACGGAACACCACAAATATTATTTAGTTCTCTCTCGTTTAAGTACTCAACAACATTAAATGTTCTTAACATGGCAAGGGGTGAAGCAAATGAAAACTACCTATCTAGGCAAGTTTAAATGAGGCCGTAACAACAAACAACAATTCCGGAAAATCCTCATATGCAAAATATGGATTTGGTACTGTTCTACCAAAACCATATTTTAGAGTTGTTAAACATGCAAAATAAAGCCACCATTTTAACTAGGCATTTTTCTACCCCATTTACATATAAAGTTCATTTAAAACCGAGCTACGGTTAATTAGTTATGAATTAAATCATTTTAACATGGCATAGGAGCAAAATTACACAAACAGCCTTTTAGACATTTTAAACATGCATGAAAGTTGGAATGTACTAATCTAGACAACATTCTAAGGATTTTACGTATAAAGTTTGTTTTAATCCGATGAACGGTTCATGAGGTATGAAATGCATGATTTCCAAGGGTTTTTCTGTAAAACAGCCATCCTTTGGAAAAATTAGGAAATTCACATATCTGAAAAAAAACCTAAACAGGTCGAAACTGAACCAGACGGGCCGTCGTAGGAAACAATAGTGTGCAGGGGGCGCAGGATAGTATGCGGGTGCTCACCAAAGGGGCCTCGGTCCAAGTTAGTGGAGAAGGTCCACGAGGCCGGCAGGGCGCGCAGCTGGGCCTTGGAGCCCACCTGGCGGTCACTTGCGGACGCAGCGTAGTCAATGTGTGCGCTCATTGCATGCGAACAGAGGCAGCGCACAGGATGGCTGCGGCGGCGCTTTGGAACTTCGATGAGGCTCGGGACGGCCGAGAATAAGCGGATCCAGGCGAGGATGGCTAGATCTGAACGTGGGGAGTCCATTTTGGTGGCCGAGGAGCTTGGCGGCGTCGGTGGTGGAAGTGCATGCTTCGGGGGCCCATGTCGGTGCTTCAATGGCAGAGAGAAGGGAACCCAAACAAGTTAAGAGGGAGGAGAGATAGGAAGGCCGGAGAGGACCTGGGCTTTTGGTCACCGGCGATGGGGCTCGCCGGAGTGGGGGAACAGCGGGAGGCGCAGCGGCGGACGGGAGACGGCGGGGTGCTCTCCCGATCCAGATCGGGATCGAGCGGGAGAGCCTCGGACGTGGGCGGTGACTCAGGACGCTCGGGCCCTGGATGGGCTCGGGTGGGCCTCGCGCGGGCTCCGCGGGCCGCGGTGAAGTGGGGCGCGAGGAGGACAAGTGGCGGGGTATGGTTGGCTGCGCGCGGCGATGCTGCTGACGTGGCACAGTGCTGGGTGGTGTTGGCGGCGACATGTGGCGGCGGGGGAGCGGGCCGGTGCTGAAAACGAGGAAGGCGACGGTGGCTGGTGATTGGGGCGGCGCGGAAATTGAGGAGGGGTAGGTAGGAGGCCAAAATGGCAGGGGAGGCGTCTATATATAGAAAGGGGGCTAGGGTTAGGGGTTTTGCTCCGTTTCTGGACCCTTCGATCACAATCGAACGGCACCGGATGGAGGGGGAAACTAGGTGGGGTTTGTGGGCTGTGTAGGAGGGTTAGACTGAGAGGAGAGTGTAGAGATATAGCCCGACACGGTTTCCGGAGGGAGAGCCCTTGAGGCAGCATCGTCGTGTTACCTTTAACCCGGAGGTCTCGGTTAACGTCGTCAGTTCAGGATCCGAGTTCGCATTAGGAGAGGACCCCGCAGCACCAGCAGAGCATTAGAGCGCTCAAGTATGCATAGTTGTTAGGTTGATGTACGGATGTAGTCATATGAGTCATGATGTTCCCTTCTATGTACGACAGTGGTCGAACTTATCATGTCATTTATCTTTCATGTATGAGTCTATCTATAATTATGTTGGAACTCTCTTTTATTCGTCGTGTTTCCTTCGTTATTTCGCTTTCTTTCAGGTTTTGTCACTGGATTTCCCCACTATATCTTTGGATATTGCTCATCTCGGTTGCGTTGTCTTGGCAAAAACAAATAATAGGATGACGCGGGGAGGTAGCAGTAGTGCCGCTTGTGAGGATGTCCCTGTTCGTCATTCCGCACGACAGGCAGGACACTCCCTCGAGCCGTACGTTTCACCATCGCATCCACCTCCAAATCTGCCCTCCACCTAGGGATGGCAATGGGCCGGGTTTGGGGCGGGTGGAGCTGGTCCAAATCCAACCCATGACCCATCTTCCTACCCTCTACCCATCCACCAAATTATCCATGGGCACAACTTGTGCCCATGCCCAAACCCACTGGATACCCACATACCCATGGAGCTCCATGGGCGTAGAAAAGTCAGCATGAAGCCTTCCCAAATATCAAATCAACTCATCACCATTCACTCACAAATGACAACATAAGCTACATGCATAAGTAGGTAACAAGTAATATGATGAGTCCTTAAGTGTGACATACCAGAGGTTGATTATGTAGCATATAGCTCATGTCACAAGTTGCATATTTCCTTCCATTTCCCATTGATTCGCTCTTTCTACTGTCACTGGCATATGACCCCACATGTCATACGGGTATCCATTGGATATCCATGGAGCACAAACTATAACCATGCCCAACCCGGCTGTTCGTGGGTATCCATATCCACAGACCCATGGGCAGAAATGTGCTCCATACCCTTGCCCAACTGGGTCGGGTATCCATGGGTATCCAGATCCATGGATAAAATTGCCATCCCTACCTCCACCGAGCAAATTCTACGCATGTTTGAGGAAAGGAGGAATAATGATCTGATTGAAATATTAAGGAGTGTGCAAGCTATGGTTCGGAAGAATGCAAATCAGAACTGTCATCACTCCAAACTGTCAGATTTTCAGAGAACCAAGCCTCCCAGTTTCTGTCAGGTTATTGATCCCTTGGACGCAGACCACTGGTTATGAACTATTGAGAAGAAGCTTGAGATTGCTCATACTGAAGAGAATGACAAAGTCCTATTTGCAACTCATTATCTTGAAGGCCCTGCCGCCATATGGTGGGAAAATGCAAAAACCATGTGGCCTGTTGATGAAGAAATCACCTGGACAAAATTTAAGGATCAGTTTTGTAAATACCATATTCCTGCTGGAATTATGAAGGTCAAGCAGTGTGAATTCCTCGCGCTCCTCCAAGGAAGTCGGTCTATGAGTGAATATTTGCATAATTTCAATCATTTAGCCTGTTACTCCCTTCATGATGTGGCCACCGAAGAAAGAAAGATTGACAGGTTTCTTGGGGGATTAAACCAGCATCTCCGATGCACCCTCAATATGTTTGATTTCCCTGATTTCCAAACTCCGGTAAACAAGGCCCTCATTGCTGAAAGAGAGCACAAGCTTATACATGACAACAAGCCTACAAATAACGATCACAAGCACAAGTTCGAGCTGAGGAAGGAGGTTCAGCCAGTGCAAAAGGCTCGTACCTGGCAGCAGAATCAAGTGGGATACAAGCCCAATTGGCGGCAGAATGTTAACAAAACCACTACACAAGTCAAGAATGTCGTGACCAACCCGGTGCAAGAAGAGTGCCAGCGCAACAATTCTTGTTTCAGTTGTGGACAAACCGGACCTTATGCCAGGCAGTGTCCCAAGAACGGCAAGACTAATGCTCCATTCAGGCCACAAGTCAACTTTATGGGGCCACACCCTGTCCAGCAACACATCACCGGGCCAGTCCATCACCTCTCCGCAGACGAAGCCCAAGACAACCTCGAAGTCATCATTGGTATGTTTTCTGTTAATAGCATACCTGCCATAATTTTATTTAACTCAGGGGTTCCCACTCCTTTATTTCACAGAGTTTTGCTGCCCAAAACAAATTTTCTTGTTCGATTTTGAGCAATAATATGCGGGTATAATCCCCTGGATCTTTGCTCAAAAGCAATCTGGTCTGCCATAATCTGGAAATTAATATCAACGGAGTCTGTTTTCCAACTTCTTTGATAGTCATTGAATCTGTCAAGTTGGATATTATTTTGGGCATGAATGGGTTAGCCCAATATCAAGTATGCATTAATTGCATGACCCGAGAAGTCACCTTGACAAGTCAAGAGGGGCAGACTACAAAATTCTATGCCCGCAGGAGCATAACCAAGAAAGAAATGGTCTTCACCACTGTGGCTGGTGAATTGGAATTAATTCCTGTGGTCGTTGAGTTTCCCGATGTATTCCCATAAGAACTGCGAGGCATGCCACCAGACCGAGAGCTTGAGTTTGCAATAGATCTTGTGCCCGGAACCGCACCATTATACAAGAAATATTATCGGATGCCTTTGTCAGAATTAGTGGAGCTAAAGAAACAGCTTGATGAAATGCTCCAGAAAGGTTATATCCGTCCCAGCTCTTCACCATGGGGATCACCTTCTATATTCGTGGATAAGGAAGATGGTAGTATCTGTATGTGTGTGGATTACCGTCAGCTGAATGATGTCACCATCAGAAACAAATATCCACTGCCTAGGATTGGTTACTTATTTGATCAGGTCAGTGGGGCAAAAGTACTCTCCAAAATTGATTTAAGGACAGGATACCACCAACTCAAGATTAAAAAGGAAGATATTCCTAAGACCGCGTTCACTACTCGATACGGTCTTTATGAATATACCATTATGTCCTTCGGCCTTACCAATGTCCCTGCTTTCTTCATGCATATGATGAATAAAGTATTCATGGCCTTCCTTGATAAATTTGTGGTGGTTTTCATCGATGATATTCTCATATACTCAAAAAGTGAAGAAGAGCACAAAGGACACCTCAGAGCTGTCCTACAAAGACTCCGTGACCATCAACTGTACGCCAAATTCAGTAAATGCGAGTTTTGGCTCAAGCAAGTTGGATTTCTTGGGCATATACTGTCAGCGGAAGGTATAGCCGTAGATCCAAGCAAGGCAAAGGACGTACTTGATTGACTGGCACCCACAACAGTATCCCAAATCCGGAGTTTGCTTGGATTTGTCAGATACTATCGTCGTTTTATTGAAGGCTTCTCTAATATTGCCAAGCCAATGACAGACCTTCTCAAGAAAGATAAGAAATTTGAATGGACTAAGGATTGCGAGAAAAGTTTCAATGAGCTGAAAACCAGACTGACAACAGCACCTGTGTTGACCCTTGCAGACATCTACCGTAGCTTCGATGTGTATTGTGACGCTTCCAGACAAGGTCTTGGATGCGTACTTATGCAATATGGCAAGGCGGTAGCATATGCATCTCGACAGCTCTGACCCCACGAGGGGAACTATCCTACTCATGATCTGGAATTGGCCGCGGTGGTTCATGATCTCAAAATTTGGAGACACTACCTCATTGGGAAAAGGTGCCAAATATTTACCGACCACAAAAGTCTCAAGTATATATTCACTCAGCCAGATTTGAATCTCCGCCAATGAAGATGGCTTGAGTTAGTCAAGGACTTTGATCATGGAATTAATTATCACCCGGGTAAGGCCAATGTGGTTGCCGATGCACTCAACCGAAAGCCTGTCAGTCTGAATGCCATGATAGAATCCTTGCCTCCCGAGCTTCAGGAAGAGATTACCCAGCTCCAGCTGGTCATAGTTGATGCAGGTCTTGCTAATATTATGGAAATTACTCCTACCCTCGAGGATGAGATCTGCAAGGCCCAGCCAAATGACCCAGAGTTACAAAAACATGTCAGGCGTATGTTGGCAGGACCGACCCCAGATTTTTCTAAGGATCAGCAAGGTACACTAAGGTTCTGCAGAAGGAATTGTGTACCAAATCAAGCTGACTTAAGGAAGAGGATACTGTTAGAAGCCGTGTCTGGGAGAGTGCCATGGCAATGGAGGGGTTCTACCGGAATGCCGTTGGTCCACCTGAATGGGAGTGCGAGGCCATGGGTTCCGTGGTGTGGGTACAGTGCGCTACCTCTGCAGAGTGTATTTAATCTATTGATAGCCGAGTCCACGGTTACAGACACGCTTGAAAGTAGGTCACACCATGGGTCAACGTTTAAATAATTCTGCACACTAATATAACAACTTTGTACTGTTGGAAAGATGATGATTGAGGAACCAGTTTGATGATGGAGACCAAATTGTTGGTCAGTATGTGATCCGAGAAAGATCACTATTTGGTTACGAGGTAACCCTATTAAAGACCAAGATGTTGGTCCGTTTGTGATCCAAGAGAGTTCACCGTTTGGTAAGCAAGTCCGAGGGACTTGAGTCACGAGATCATGATCACTGCATTTCTAGTATGATTTTGCATTAATGATAAAATTGGTTAATTTCCATGATATTGTTTGTCATTATGTTTATGCTTGTTGTGAGCTTGCAAGTACATTCAATGTACTAACCATGTCATGCCAGCTTTCAGGAAAGTCTCGTTGGAACAGAGTGCTATCCGAGTCTAGATCGTCTCCACATTGGTGTACTTGTGCTATGGAGTCCTGCTTCATCATCGTTCCGCTGCCGTGTAGCTGTCGTGATCAAGGCCCCTTTATGTTCACTAAATAATGTACGTATTGTTCAGCCGCACCGTGTGTGCCGCTTGGCCTTGCAACTCGTTGTAATATGAACCTTATTCCGCTAGTATCAATAAATCGGTTGTATTTTGTACCAAGATGTTGTGTGTTGCTAGAAGACATGGTCTCTAGGCTGGCAATAAAAGGTAAACCGGTTGCTCTGAGCCGGGGTGCCACAAAACTTGAAGCTTACTTAGCATCTTCATGAGAAATCACTGGGTATGAGCATTGAAGGAGAGAATAAAGAAACTTCTCATGAATAAAAGGATCGTGATTTCAGAATTTGACTTCTTAACAAAGAAGGGTGGGAGGGTGGGAAAAATAAACGCAACTTGGGACGGATGAAACAAACACCGTTGCGAAGAATTGAGAATTGATTTAGCAAATATTGAAAGGATAGGATTAACTTGAAGAGAAGCACACCGGTTGGGAAAAATTACAAGATAATCTCGATGATCAAGAAGGATTAGTATTCACATGGAAGTATGAGAACACCGCTTAGGAAAGGTATGGAATCAACACTTGACATTGAAGCAACTCGAATACCACAACCCAAAACAAAACAGAGGATTGGCTTGCAAAATAAGCCAGAAACAAACATATGATAGATCCCATATCCTATCATGTGTCTGTTGGAAAGATATCCTACGTGGTACTTGAATTCACACCTAAGAACTCCCGAAACTTTCAGGTTATGCAATCTGGTGTTGGGGATACATGGAGGCACAAATATCTCACACAACTAAAAAATCCTACACTCCTACTATATTCATATGTCAACACATAACCAAGAAAACCTCGGAAATCATGTACCTCAGACCTTCGAAAACATCTGATATACTAGATGTGGCAATACATCTGATCACTCTCCCTAGTACTGGGTGTCGTCAAACTACTCTCACCACAAAGAGTATAGAAGCATTTTCGATGTCGGCGACCTCTGGTATTCCGGAACTGGAATGATAAGCACTATGACGAAAACACCTTGGAGCTCAACTCCCCGGGACACTGCCACAACCCCTAAATGTCAGGAGGCACCAAGAGAGAATCCCCATCACAATGATATCACAATGATCAAACAATACCCACGTGATCCTAAAAAAATTTGAGTGAAAAAGGATAGAAGAGTGGGAAAACACCTACGTCATGATTCCTCACCAGAGCGACGAAGGGACTGAGGAGTAAAAAGAATTCCTACTCTCCGATATAAATAGACTCAAAATAGTTTTATTTCTATACTCAACAACGGCAGCGGTTCGATCAATCAAGGGGGCTCCTAAGGTCGGTAAGGCTCTGATACAAAATTGTAGCGCCCAAGATGCGATTCTATCCCAATCACGTGATTAACTCATGATTAGGGCACAATCGCATATCGAGCGCATAGCAAGGTGGACATCATTACAACATACCATGTACTAAATAGATGAGAATACAAGATAAAGGCTTACACTTGCCACAAGGTACAACATAATACAACAGTTCATCAATACATAGCAACCATCATACAGAAGAGCAGGATCTGACTACGATGAAATCAAACAAAAAAGAAGAACAACATCCACCCTGCTAATCCCAGGCTCCCCGACCCGGAACCTATCCCTTGATTGAAGAAGAAGAAGAACTCCAAAAGCAGGCATGCATTGCCCTCGCGTCAGATCATCGCATTACCTGTACCTGCAACTGTTTTTTGTAGTAATCTATGAGCCATGAGGACTCAGCAATCCCATTACCATGGGTATCAAGACTACCAAAGCTATAAGTGGTGAGGTTGCAGAAAGCGACTATGCATTGTATGGTTGATAACTTACGAATACAAGAATAAGATGAGAAACTACGCAAATGGTCGCAAACTAGTAATGATCTAGAAGTGATCCTGAACTACTTATGATCAAACATAACCCCAATGTGTTCTCTTCTCGACTCACTCAAAAAGAGACTGTCACGGTTATGCACGTGGTTGGTGTATTTTATTTAAGGTCTGGTGTCAAGTTCTCTACAACTGGATATTAAAAATTCCCATCTGCCACATACCGCGGGCACGGCTCTCGAAAGTTTAAATACTACAGGGGTGTCCCAACTTAGTCCATGACAAGCTCATGATCCGCGGAGACAATCCTCCATCATGGGACATCCGATCAGACTCGGGATCCCGGTGTGCAAGACATTTCGACAATGGTAAAATAAGTCCAGCAAGACCTCCCGATGTGCTGACACCCTGATAGTAGCCACGTGTATCTCGTCTTAGGACATGACAGATGAGCTAAGCGTACAGGTACCAGATACCCCAAGTTCCCAAGAGGCGGTCCCGCAAGGTGCTCTAGTTTGGGACCAACACCATCAGCACTGGCCCCCCTCGGGTAGCACTAATTCCCTATACGTAAAATTTATTATCATGTTTAGTTATTATGTTGGGAAAATGTTAAAACCAATGTTGGGCCTTGTTGGAAGTGATTTATTCAAAGTGAACTGTCAAGAGGGGCCCATAAACCCTCACCGTGTTAGGGATGCAAAATCAAGGAACATAACACCGATATGACGGAAACTAAGGTGGCAAGAGTGGAACAAAACACTAAGAAAAAGGCTAAGCCTTCCACTTTTTACCAAGTATATAGATGCATTAACTAAATAAGAGATATTGTGATATCCCATGATATCCATGTCCCAACATGGAACAACTGCAACTGCACCTACAACTCTCAACGCTATAAGAGGGGCTGAGCAAAGTGGTAACATAGCCAAACAATGGTTTGCTAGGATGGTGGAAAAGGTAAGAGGCTATTTCATGGCACATTAGGAGGCTTCATAAACAAGTGGTAGGTAGCATGACATAGCGATAGCATCGAGACAACTAGCAAAGCCAAGATAGTAGTGGTATCCAGAGTAACGGTCATCTTTCCTGAAATCCTACAAGGAAGAAGACCGAATCCATGAAGTAGATGAACCAACATAGTCGAACGGATCCTCATAATCGCAACATAACCGAAACTATCGAGAAGAACCACAACCAGAAAGAAGCAAACAATAAGGTAAATGCAGAAGCATAAACATGGCATGATGCACAACCAAATATGATGCATGTCAAGTATAAAGAGGCATGGCATGGCAAAGTGCAACAAACAATACTACAAATTAAGTGGAGCTCAAGATGCAACGATTTGCATAATGACGAAACACCACATTCAAGTATTTATTTCTCTCCCATTTATGTTACTCATCAATATTAAATGTTGGTTAACATGGCAAGAGGTGAAGCATATGTAAACTACACATTTAGGCAAGTTTAAATGAGGCTGGAAACATCAAACAATAATTCCGGAAAATCCCCACGTGACATTTAGCAATTTAATGCAAACAACAATTTTAAACATTTTAAATGTTGTTATCATGATGTGTATGACATATACAAATTTTATGCAATTTTATGAAAATGATGACATGAGCATGTTATGAAGCATTTGGTCACCATGGCGGAACAAAAGGGGTGTCACGCAATGACAATGAGAATGGTGCCACGGCAACATTCCGATGATCCGACAACTCATTGAGATACCGGTGCAAAAGAACAAGTGTGTGGAAGTGTGAAACATGCAAAAGATGGTGGGTGATCCCAGTTACTGGATTCCCAAGGGTCGACAGCATGGCAAACGAGGAGGAACATGCAAATACAACTTGAACATGGTGCAAACACATGCATTCATTCACGGGCGTCATTTCAGGATTATACCTTCGAAGTGTGCAATCGGGACAGTTCGGGTTTGATGGGATGTAGTTGTTCATGGGCCATCGTCGGAAGTAGTGGTACACGAGGATGGTAGTGGAAGTAGCGGTTCACGTTTCATAGTCGTAAACAATCCGTAGATGTTTGGGGTTGTAGTGAGGAACTTGACGTCCACGGGGTCTTCGAGGTTCGACAGTAGTGGTACACACGTCATCGGGGTACTTGTTGGATTCGAGAGGTACTTGGCGAAATGCACGTCGATGGTAGCTGTACTCATATTGTCGTGGTACTTGGCGATATCCGGGACGGTCTTGGCATATCCGTGCATAGAGGTACTTGGCAGTTTCGTGTAGACGAACATGAGGTACTCCGGCTCAGAGGTCTCAACATTGCAACGGTGGTCTTGGAGGTTCGTGAGCGGAGCATGGAGGTGAAGGTGGACTTCCAAACTGGCCATGGGTCCTAGAAAGAGCAACGGGTTGAGGTCAAGATCAGGAAGGGGAGGCGCAAAGCGATGCAGAGCGGCAGGAGGAGCTTCGCCACGAGCAGAGGCGGACGGTCATGGCGTGGAGATGAAGGCGGGGTAGGGGTCCGATGAGGTAGGTTTGCGGAGGTGGGCGTGGCAGTGTTGCAGCACGAGGACAGTGGTGAGCTTGCCGGCATCGGGGACGAGGGCAGCTTCTCTGTGCTTCCTATTAGACAGAGACGAGAGATGGAGCAATTTGAGTCGGGAAAGAGAGAGAGAGTCAAAGAGAAAGGGAACCGGGGGAGAAAGGAGAGGTGCGGCAGGGGCGGCCTGGTTTGCTAGGCTACTCCGACGAGGTGGAACTCCGGCGCAATGGTGCTCAGCGAGGCCCTCGGGCGTGAGGTCTTCGGCGATGGGGGTTCGAGGCACAGAGGGCATCGGGCGGCGTGCATGAGCAGCCACATAAGGGAAGGCATCGAGCACGAGGAAGAGGAAGAGGAAGACGGAGATGGTGCGGGGCAGCGGCCTGTAGGGTCGTCGATGCGGGCGCCATGGCTGGAGGCCAAGGTAGCGGTCAAGGGGATCGGGCGTGGGGCGCTGCCCCTCTGCGTGCATGTGTTGTGTGTGTGGCGGCGCGAGCAGGTGAACGAGGGAGAGGGGGTCGAGCGAGTGGGTGGCTAAGAGAATGTCAGCGTTCTAGGAATAGGGGTCCCCAGACTTGCCTGCCTGCGGCACGCGGCGTGGCTCCACCAGCGGCCCTGTATGGCCCATCTTCACCAGCAAATACTCAAGACCCTCACGAGGGGCCAAGCCTCGTGAGGCGGATGATGCAAGACCTCCTCAGGACCGGCCTCACCAGGCTGGCTCGTGAGGGGCGGACAGATCAAGGCAAGGGACACCTCGCGAGGTTTATGTGACGCAAGCCATGACGACTGGAGCCAGGCGGGCATCAGGCGGGTGCCAGCGCGCGTAGTGTCCTAGTTTTCTCTTTGGTGCTAAAGAGGCAAGCACAGGCGAGGAGTCCCGAGGCATCATGCAAAGGTTTCCATATTGGTGCAACAAGACCAAGACCAACAGGACAGCAGGAAGGAGGTCACCGTGGAGCCCAAGACGGTGTCACAACCAGAGCCTTTGGCAGGCGAAGACTACTTTTGTCAGGATAGCTTGTACTAGCTGTCCCCCTTCAAACTGGTCGTTGTGGGATCCCTTCCCGACTAATATTTGGTAAGAGGACCCAGGCCTCTATATATAGGACTAGCCACCACCATAGAGAGGCAACTGAGGACTGATCCAGATCATTCCCAACCGCACAAGTTCTCCAAGCACAAGAACACCTCTCCTCAGGAGCTTGTTCTTCCCTTGTGACTGTTCATCCTCAGCACAAGAGGCAATCCACCACACCACACTGGAGTAGGGTATTACACCACAACGGTGGCCCGAACCAGTATAAATCTTGTGTCTCTCGTTCTTTGGGTTCGTCGGGCTAAGCCATGAGATCATACGGAGTGTGCGAGCTAGAGAGGGGGAGAGATCTTTGTGCGCACCCAAGTGTTCGAACCTCAAGGGTTTTGCCGGAACCCGAAATCCGACATTTGGCGCACCAGGTACGGCTGCACTGAAGCCTTCTCCTTCGTCAATCCGCACTTCACCACTCCACCAAGTTCATGGCCGACACTCGCCGGGCCCGCGCTGAGCGCCGGGCCGCCCTCACCACCCGCGTCGCTCAGACAGCCCCTGTCGACGGGCCTCCCCGTCATTCTCCGTCACCCACCGCCAATGCCGCCACCGGCACGGCGGTGAACGAGCAGCAAGCCTCTTCGCTGCACCCCTCCATGCGCCATGACGGCCACACCGCCACCCCGTCGCTGACTCCGGCCGGCTCATCGTCTCACGCTCGTCGCGCCACCACGGACGCGCAGGCCGCGCTGCTCATGGCACGCGAGCTCCTGCGCTACTGCCCGGTTGACGACCTCTACAAGGACTAGTTGGACCGCATCGCCGAGCTCGTCAGCGTCACGGGGGGCTCTCCTGCACCATCCCTCTCGCTGCCTCGCCCGCCCCCGGCTGCGGGCAATGTGGCTCATGGAGCGCCTCCGCCTCCTCCGCAACAAGATGGCGCCCTCGCACCAAGGCATGCGGCTCATGGAGCGCCTCCGCTTCCTTCGCATCAAGACGACGTCCTCGCTCCAAGATGTGCAGTCCCGTGGCGTGATCCATCGCTCCGTGTGCCCACACACAAAGAAAGAAGCTGCCAAGAGATTCCCCGTCTGCAAGAAAATGCTCCACCACTCCTTGCACCTCCACGTTAGGATCGCTTGCTACGGCAGGGCATGCGCCACTTGCCGTGGCGGCGCAGGGGCACCAAGATCAAGCTCCGCCCCCATGACGGGCCCCGGTGGCCACAGCAGGCTGTCGTGCCTTCACTCCCGAGCTGCGTAGCATCGTTTGGCTAGGCAAGTTCAAGCCAGATCTACCTCCTCGCTACGACGGCACCCCCGACCCTGCGGAGTTCTTGCAGCTCTACAAGATGAGCATCGAGGTGGCCAATGGCGATGAAAAGGTCATGGCGAACTGGTTTTCCATGGCTCTCAAGGACGGCGCTCGCTCATGGCCCCTGGACCTGCCTCCAGGCTTGATCACCTCCTGGGATGAGATGTGCCACCGCTTCATTGCCAACTTCCAGGGCACTCGCGACCGCCCCCAACCGTGGGTGACCTGTGCCGCATCAAGCAACAGCCGGTAGAGACCCTGCACAAGTACATCCAGCGCTTCAACGGCGTGTGCATGAAGATCCCCAAGGTGACCGATGAGGCCATCATCTCAGCGTTTTTCGACGGCGTCCGCGACATCAAGATGAAGGAGGAGCTCGCCATCCACGAGGAGCTATGCATGACTTTGGAGCTATTCAACATAGAAACCAAGTGTGCAAGAGCTGGGGAGGGGCATCTCTCCCTCCACGAGCTCCCCGCTGCGGATCCAGAGGAGAAGAAGGCCAAGGTCAAGGACGTGAAGCGTAAAGGAGTGGTCGTGCTCGCAGTAGAACCAGACACCAAGCGTGGCTGAGATCTTCCCGAGTCATCCAAGGGCAACCAAATGTTCTACGCCTTCCACAACATGCGCACCCACAACACCAACGATTGTCAAGAGCTCAGGGCCATTCAAGATGGACGCTTTGGTCGATGCCCCGAGCACAATGACCGGGGCTATGGCCGAGGAGGTGGACGAGGTGGAGGACGTTGGGACAACCACGGGCCCCACTAGGAGTGGCGCGACCAGCCTCGCGAGGATCGTTGGCAGGACCAGCCTCATGAGGACGCCTAGATGGACGAGCCTCGCGAGGACCGTCCTCAGGGCAACCCTGATCTCCCTCCGCTGCCGCCGCCAAGAAGGAACGATGACCATCAGCAGGACGAAGGGGCTGGGGGCTTCCAGGAGCCGCGCGCCATCGCCTATATGTTGGGTGGCACTCAGGTCCTAGCCTCCCAGCGCATCTTCAAGAAGTTCTCTCGTTAGGTGAACGCGGCGCTCCCCAAGCTCGAGGCCACGCGCCCGCTCAGATGGTCCAAGTATGCCATCACCTTTAGCTCGGCAGACCAGCTCAAGTGTGCGGCAACCGTCGGAGTTCTCCCGATGCTCTGTTCACCAGTCATCAGCAATGTCCAAGTCACCAAGGCCCTCATCGACGACGGCACAAGGCTCAGTGTCCTGTCCGTCGAGACGTTCGACAGCGTTCAAGTGCCATACGATCAGCTCTAGCCCACCAGGCCTTTCTCAGGAGTGACTGACGGCTCCACCACCCCGATAGGGCAAGTTCGTCTACCTCTCACCCTTGGTTAGCACGGCAACTACCACACCGAGCTCGTCGACTTCGACATCGCCCACATCCGTCTACCGTAGAATGCCATCCTCGGGTACCTAGCGCTAGCCAAATTCATGGCAGTCAGCCACCCTAGCTACAACTTCCTAAAGATGCCGAGAAGCGGCGGAATCATCACAGTCCCCTGTGAAGAAAGAGACGCGGTGTGCTCCCTCGAGCGCGCCTTCCAAGCAGCGTGAATCGAAGACCCTGACAGCACGGGTGTGTAGTACCCTCCTGAGGCCAACCCCAAGAAGGAGAAGCAGCTACTCCGCACTGGACCTCAAGGGAGCGGCACCTCCAGCGGTACCACCTTAGGATATGTACCCGCGCCTGGGGCGCCTCCCTCCCTCACCTAGGGAGGCGCGCCTAGTGCCGTCCTCGGGCAGGGCTCGGGGGCTCTCTTCTGGAGGGCCTCAGACCTGGCTAACATCACGAGGGAGGCGCTCGGGCACCATGTGGAGGCATGCTTCATGGCACGTTTCCCTCAGGAGGGCACCGAGCGAGGAGTGCCCGGCGCTCAGGAGTTCATCGTTAAGACCTCTCAAAAGCTTCAGGAAGCAAGAGCCATACGCGGCGACCGTCGCCCACCGGGCGCTGCTCCCCACCCAGGCGAGAGTGATGAGCTGCGCGTCTGTGTTGACATCCCAGGACTCAACAAGGCCGCATCTCAGGAGCGCTTCTGGCCTTCGCGTGTTGGCCGGTGTGAGGGTCTGCCTCACACCTACGTTCGCATGCCGTTCGGCCTGCCAAGCGTGGCTGCCGCCTTCCAGCGCAATCTGCAGAGCGTCCTAGTAGGCCAGGAGGCCCGACATCATGTAGTCCTGGCGGAGATGGAGACGGTCCTCAAGAGGCCACCTGAGCCTCCAGAGCCTCCCGAGGCTTTGGGCCTCGACGGCTAGTGAGGAGTGACTCCTTCGCCGCGTGTCTTCAGCTACCCCAACACTCCTTCGACAACCAAACCCGGTGATCACTTTCCAAGTTCATTTAGCTGGGTACGCCCCTGGGCTGCATCATTCCCAGGCCGCGTGGGTCAGTCCCTGCGGCATGTATCTACTTGCATTTTTAGTTCACCTTGTTGGGGGCGCCCCTCGAGCTGCATCATCCCCAGGCCGCTCGGGTCTGACCCAGTGGCATGTATCATTCTCGCATTTACCTAAGATAGTTTGCTTCTCATGCATAATCTATCTATGGTTATCACCTGCTTGATTGTCACCCACAATGGGAGCCACGCGCCGATTGTCTTTCTTCAGGATCCTTCGCATAAGAAGGCTAGGCACGACATCTGTGCTCGGGCCCGTCCCTCCAGCGTCGACAAATCCAATGGCTGAGCTCTGTCTGGAGGGTCGGCCCTGTTCACGTCACCTCCTGGGGCCGTTGGTGCTTGGCCTTCTCGTGTGATAACCTCAGGAAATTCATTCGGTGCAGGTTGTCTAACCATCTCGCAGGAACGCCACAGCCATCAAGAACCAAGACCAGGCGCAACCCGCCTTGAGGTAGGGCCTCGTGAGTCCCGCGCTGGCTCGCGAGTGCCCAGACACACCTCGTCTAGCCCTACTGTGCAAGCCACGTGTCAGGGCGGGGCTGTACACGCCCCGGGGGGTATCCGCAGTAGGGAGTCCCCTCCCACGTGTCGGTGGAAGCACCATGCTCCATGCTGGCAGTCGACATTACCGAGGAGCAGCTATGCCCGTGCAAGTGCGGAAGAGCTATGCTCTGCGCTAGTGATAAACAACTGAGGCGGCCTCACGGCCGTATCAATCTGAGGGGCCTCTGAGCTTGGTGTCTGGCCCTATTGCAACACCTCCCCTTGGGAGAATCACGCGAGGGGGCTAGGCATGGGGGCTGCACTCGGGTCACGCCCAATCGTACACCACCCTGCCAGGTCCCTCGGACCTGGTTGTCGCGCGCCCTCCCAAGTGGAGCCAAGGTACGAAGGTCATTTGAACGTCAAGGGGGACTCCTGGGCATTGCGACTCAAGAGCCTAACTAACCATGTAGCCCCTCACTCCTTCGCCCGTCCTGGTGATCCGGTCAGCCCAATGGTGGTTGAGGTATGCGCGGGGTCGGGCCCTGCCGACGTTGAACACTGCGCCTACTCCCAGATCTCCTTTCTATAGGCTTTTTGCGCGTCAAGGGGGACTCCTGAGCATCGCAACTCAAGAGCCTAACTAATCACGTGGGGAAGACCAGGCGCGTGGCGGCGAGGTTCTTCTCTGAGACATTGGGCGCGTCCAGAGCCGGCTCGTACCAGGCAGGCGGTGAAGCGGTCTTGGGCTTTCGGGGTGCCATTTGTCGGAAGCTCAGAACGGGATTGAAGCAGATCTAGAGATTTCGGAAGCAAGGAGCGAGAGAGGGGATCTGGAGCAAGACGAAGGTAGCAATGAAGGCAAGCGTTGCCCACACCGGCCTTTTTGTCAGAAGGGCAGTTGCTAAGGCAGCATGGGGAAGCGGAGACGCCCACGTCCAATCAGTCGCCACGCGCCAACCATGGCCGCAGGCTGTTAGGGCCCATGGCGCTCCACACTTGCCTTTGGCTTCTCCTTGAAGCCAAGCCAGAATGCGCCTTGGGCCCAGGGCTGGGGCTACTGTCAGGGTTCTGGGAACGGGGGTCCCTAGACTTGCCTGCCTGCAGCCCGCGGTGTGGCTCCACCAGCGGCCCTGTACGGCCCATCTTCACTAGCAAACAGTCATGACCCTTGCGAGGGGCCAAGCCTCGCGAGGCGGACAATGCAAGACCTCCTCAGGAGCGGCCTCACCAGGCTGGCTCGCGAGGGGCGGAGAGATCAAGGCAAGGGACACCTCGCAAGGTTTACGTGATGCAAGCCATGACGACTGGAGCCAGGCGGGCGCCAGGTGGGTGCCAGCATGCGTAGTGTCCTCGTTTCCCCTTTGGTGCTAAATAGGGAAGCGCAGGCGAGGAGTCCTGAGGCATCAGGAGAAGGTTTCCATATTGGTGCAACAAGACCAAGACCAACAGGACAACGGGAAGGAGGTCACCATGGAGCCCAAGACGGCGTCACCACCAGAGCCTTTGGCAGGCGAAGAATACTTTTGTCAGGATAGCCTGTACTAGTTGTCCCCCTTCAAACTAGTCGTTGTGGGATCCCTTCCCACCTAATATTTGGGAAGAGGACCCGGGCCTCTCTATATAGGACTAGTCACCATCGTAGGGAGGCAACTGAGGACGGATCCACATCATTCCCAACCGCACAAGTTCTCCAAGCACAAGAACACCTCTCCTCAGGAGGCTGTTCTTCCATTGTAACTGTTCATCGTTAGCCCAAGAGGCAATCCACCACACCACACTAGAGTAGGGTATTACACCACAACGGTGGCCCGAACCAGTATAAATCTTGTGTCTCTTGTCCTTTGGGTTAGTCGAGCTAGGATGTGAGATCATACGGAGTGTGCGAGCTAGAGAGGGGGAGAGATCTTTGTGCGCACCCCGGTGTTCGAACCTCAAGGGTTTTGCCGGAACCCGAAATCTGACATAGGAGATCGGGCAGGCCTCTTGGGCCGGCTAGGCCAGGCCGCTGGTGGGCCTTAAGCGGGTTTCGGCTATGCAGTGCTCCCCTCTCTCTTTATATTCTCCTTACAGAAAATAGAGTGAGACCCAATAGAATCAAGAGAAGAGGCCATGTAGAAGAATACAATGGTGGGATATTTTTTTAAGGCTTTATGGAATATTTCAAACGCAACAAAAGTGGTTCCAGCAAAATAGGCGAAGTTAAATCCAAAATTATTTAACTTGTACCAAAGGAGTTTGAATGGAGTCTAGGATTTGGGAGTGTCCAAATTTTTTGAGAATTTAGACAGGGCTCCAAAAAGTGAAGAAAGAATTTATAGCAAAATTTGGAGACCAAACTTGAAGCAGAAAAGGCACGAAATTATTTTGCAAGTGTGTTTATGGGTGATTCCGAAATAGTGGAATATTTAATATAGCTCCCTAACAATATTTAGAGACTTTTATATGTTTTAAAGAGAAATCACCATGTGCATTTCCCTCAATTTAAACGGATCCGAGATCCATGCAATTTATTTGGTTGAGTTTTAAAACTGGTTGCATGATGACATGATGCAATGCGAATTATGACATGATGCAATGCGAATGATGACATGATGAATGCAACAAACAAATAAAACAAACGTGGACAACGAAAAACATGGAAGGCATCTGGAGCGTTGGTCTCGGGTCGTCACACACAGAAATGTAAAAACGTTGCCCGTGTGACATTTTGGCAGAACTACACAAAACACTCTTAAGAAAAAAATTATTTGTGGAGTTCAAAAAAAGGTCGTAATTGCAACAAGGTGAAATGGACAACCCTATTTGCAAAAGGATGTAGAAAGGAAACAATTACTGCCCAATAACACGAGTTGAAGACACATACGCCGACAAAAAGGAAGCATATTCCATGTAATAAGGGAAAGATAGGAGCATGGTGGTTTATCAAAAATGGTTTGAGGATGAGATTGCAAGATGGAAAGTACGCCGGCCGAGATACGTTCTAAGTGAACAACTAAAGAAGATCCACATGCAGGATTTTCAACATGCAGCAACGTGGGAAGATGGGCAGTGGAGCAAGGCCAGAGGAAGTTGTACCTGAGGGTCGCCGGGATGAAACTAGGAGGGCGCCAGCGGCCGAGATCTGCCTATACTGCGACAACAAGCAAGTGGCAAAGGCCCTGCCGCACCGGAGCTTGGTTAGAGAGAACAGCGGGTGCCACGGATTGGGACGTTCTGCCTCAATGCCGTCGAATAGAGAAACGATGCACATCCTCCCTGTCTGATGGCGGATGGGATGCGGCTGGATCACTGACCAATGGTGAGAGAGAGAGAGGCCACCGCCGCCTTGTGTGAGATTGTGTGACAAGAGACAAACCCCGACAGGTAGGCTCCATTGTATATGGTGGAGTGGATTTTTCTTTTTTCCCGACGACAATCATTTTATATTCTGTACGTGCCATTGAGGAATAAACCTTTATTTAATAGTAACATGTCAAATCGAACTTTGTTTCGTTTACGCGTGGTACACGACCCTCCTTCGAGTAAACAACTGCTACATGCGTCAAATTATCATGTGGGATGCCTTTTCATACAGAAACGAACTCCACCGTGCACCCATGCGGGTGTGGCCAAGAATGAGACGTGAGTACGTGCTTCCTGCATGCACCTCTTCTTTTGGTGTAGGTATGTACGTGGGTGGGTGTGAGAGAGATGGTTTGTGTGAAACAGAGGCAATGTGTTGATGATAGCTCGAACAAAAAAACATAACATATGCAATGTGTGTGAAACAGAGTCATGGATATCTCATATATAGAGGGAGCAATCCACGAGAAGAGAGTGGAGGGATCATCGGCATGAGATATCGATAAAATCAAAAACAAGGATGAAGTGTGTGGCTGCGCGATCAATAAAGAGTGCCATCGAATTTGTGTTTGCCCACATCAAAGATATAGGGCGGCTGGCCTACTGGAATTTGAGAGGGAAGAGGTGCAGTTTTTCTCTGTGGCATGGATACCTACCTACAATGTTCAACTATCGGTGTGTGTGGGGGTGGGAGGGGGCAGAGACCTAACTATAGAGATGTAGATCGACTAGTATATGTGTGGAGAAGGAGAGAGAGACCTAGCTATGTATTGAGGGAGATCGATAAGCACCATGCTTATGTGTACCAGAGGAATAAGGTTGGGAGAATGACAAACGTAGAGTGCCAGAGGGTTGGTGGTGGAGTGGCGTCTCACAAATGGTGGGCGAGGCCTGCTAGACAAACGGAGGGTACGAGTGCAATATCAATAAGAGAGGGTCGGGGATGTCTGTCTATCTATGCACGTGTGTGTGAGAGACGGGTCGGGAGGTGTGCAAGGATGATGAGGGGAGACGATATGGTTGTGGTAAGAATACATAACTACATAGGAAGACAAACCGTCGTGTGTTCGAGAAAGGGAGAGACATAACTAGTGAGGTAAGTCTATCGGTGCGTGGGGAAAAAGAATTATAGTCGACCTAGCTATATGTAGGGAGATCGGTACATATACATGCATGCATGTGTTAGAAGCAAATAAGATCCGGAGAGACAGACAGGGGGAGAGGGGTGCAGCTAGGAGGTGGTGCGAGAGGCCTACTATGTCGAGGGGGTAGGAGTGTGCAAGTATGAGATCGGTGAAAAGAGGGGCAGGAGTGTGCACCTGCGTGGAACCGTATTGGACATAGGGGGCATGGATGGTAAGAATAGAAGAGGGGAAGTATCTGTTTGTGGTAGGACACTTGGCTAGAGAGGTATATCGACCGGTGTGTGCCGGAAAGAAGGAGCCGGGGGGCCTACACACACCGCGGGTGAACGACCTAAAGAGAAATAATGAATGTGCGCGATGGAGGGGACACTGAGGGAGGGTGAGAGGGGGGCTGGAATGTGCATGCATGATAGAAAGTTAGCGCTAGCTAGCTACAAAGAGAATAGGATCGTGATGGTGTAAAAGATGAAGAGAGATCATAATTCATTATAGAAAAGAGGATACAGATACTTGAAGAAGATATCATAATGTAGAACATTGATTATAATTTGGGATAATGTGTGGCTTTTGCAGCTCAGAGTTAAATACTTGTCATAATGTAGGGGGCGGGGCACTATACTTTGTGTGATAAATAGTTGTACGTATGGAACATGGTTTAGATATGAATATCTAGTACATCAAATGTACTATTATTTGGAATCAACATCAAGTGTATTCAAAAAATTGAATTCGAGTTCATATAGTACACATAGTTCATATCTATCTCTATAGTAATCATGTGGTGTGTTGTTAAGGTAATACACGAATGCTAGTTGAAGTTGGGAACAATCATGCATGATTGTAGATTCTTATTCAAATAGAGAAACAAATTCAAATTTAGTTCGAATTTCAGCGGTAGTATAGACATTTGGAATGCACTAAAATGTTGGTATGAGTAGGTAACACGCATTATATAGCCAGCGAAATTTTTTAATTGGACATAACATGGATTCATAGCTTTGAATAGCATTTATATAGTAAAACGGGACAAGACTCTCTCTTTGTGTGGTGTGAATAGTTTTATTTTTTTCATTGAGGGAAGTGTGAATTTATTTGGTACGTACAAGTACAATATTACACATTAGGCTTGTCCCTAAAATTCAACCCGCGCCTTGTTACATCCCGAAAATTCAGATATCGTGCTCCCAAAACTCGTGCCTTACTATCCCGAAATTACAATGCGCGCGAAAACTCCCTCCAGCTGCCAAATCCTGACACGTGAAATCCCCCTTGTAATCCTGAGCCAAAAGGGCCGCAAGTTCAAATCGGTGGGGGTACTTTTGTAATACACCCAACATTTTGGACAAGCGTGTCCCTAAGTCATGGTTGGCCCCCTCCCATCGCCTCCTTTTTGCCATTCGAAATCCCTGGCCGCCATAACATCTCCGCTCCAGCCGTGAAACCCCACCCTCCTTTGTCCGCCACCTCACCGCTGCCCAGCCAGAGCCTCTTCCCGAACGAAGTCGTCCACCACAACAGCTCGATGTCCCTCATCCACTTCCCCAGATGAGGATCCGTCGTCCATCTCCTTGTCCTACCGGTTCAGCCGCACCATCCTCCACATCCAAGGAGCTGCTCTGACGATCGCCTCGTCTATCGCGGATGCTCCATCCCCACAGCGCCGCCTTAACCTACTCCACCGGAACCGCAGCATCCTCATCGACTCCTCGGACGAAGCCGAGGCCTACTCAGCGCCACCAAAGAGGTTGTACACTCATCGCATCGCACCTTCTCCCTAACTCGACCACCCGGTGCAGACCGTGCTCCATCCCGCACCCCATGGCACGGCTACCTTGAAGCCGGAGCCGCGGCCGACATCTCCACCACGGCTCTCCCCCAGTGCGAGGCACGTTCGGAGGCAGCGTCCATACCAGTCGGATCTACTGATGCTGCCCCGGCTCTCGCTCGCTCGTGCTGCTGCTGCTCCGGCTCTCGCTCGCTGATGTCATTTGAAGCTATGTTGGTATTTCCCCAAAGAGGAAGGGATGATGCAGCACATCGGCAGTAGGTATTTCCCTCAGATATGAAACCAAGGTTATTGAACCAGTAGGAGAACCAAGCAACACAACTTAAACAGCCCCTCCACACAGATAACAACACCTCGCAACCCGACGTGTTAAAGGGGTTGTCAATCCCTCTTGTGTAACGGTGCCAGAAATGGTGTGTGGATGGGAGAAAGTTGGAAATATTGATAGATAATAGATCGCAAATAAAATAAAGTGCAACAAAGTATTTTTGTATTTTTGGTTTAATAGATATGAAAATAAAAGCAAATAAAAAGGTAGATCGCAAAGGCAAATATGTGAGAAAGAAGACCCGGGGGCCGTAGGTTTCACTAGTGGCTTCTCTCGAGAAAAATAGCAAACGGTGGGTAAACAAATTACTTGGGCATTTGATAGAACCTCAAATAATTATGACGATATCCAGGAAATGATCATTATGTAGGCATCACGTCCAAGATTACTAGACCGACTCCTGCTTGCATCTACTACTATTACTCCACACATCGACCGCTATCCAGCATGCATCTAGGGTATTTAGTTCATGGAAAAATGGAGTAATGCAATAAGAACAATGACATGATGTAGACGAGATCCATTTATCTGTGGCGGTAGATATAGATCCCATCTTTTTATCCTTTGTAGCAACGATACATATGTGTCGGTTCCCTTTCTGTCACTAGGATCAAGCACCGTAAGATCGAACCAACTACCGAGCACCTCTTCCCATTGCAAGATAAATAGATCAAGTTGGGCAGACAAAACCCGAATATCGGAGAAGAAATACGAGGCTATAAGAGAGGATGCATAAAAGAGATCAAAGAAACTCAAATACTTTCATGGATATAAAAAGATAGATCTGATCATAAACTCAAAGTTCATCGATCGCAACAAACACACCGCAAAAGAGTTACATCATATGGATCCCCAAGAGACCATTATATTGAGAATCAAGATAGAGAGAGATGAAGCCATCTAGATACTAACTACGGACTCGAAGGTCTACAAAGAACTACTCACGCATCATTGGAGAGGCACCAATGGAGGTGGTGAACCCCTCCATGATGGTGTCTAGATTGGATCTGGTGGTTCTGGACTCTGCGGCAGATGGATGAATATTTCGTCGACACCCCTAGGGTTTTGGGAATATTGGGGTATTTGTAGAGCAAATAGGCGGTATGTGGGGCACCCGAGGTGGGCACAACCCACCAGGGCACGCCTGGGCCTCTTGGCGCGCCCTGGTGGGTTGTCCCCTCCTCGGGACTCCCCCCAGGTGCAACCAGGGCCAAATATCTTCCAACTAGTCCATAAAAAACTCCATAAAGTTTTGTGGCATTTGGACTCCGTTTGATATTGATTTTCTGCAATGTAAAAAACATGCAAAAAACAGTAAACTTGGCACTATGTCGATAGGTTAGTACCAAAAAAGATATAAAATGACTATAAAATGATTATAAAACTTTCAAGATTGATAATAAAACAGCATGGAACAATCATAAATTATAGATACGTTGGAGACGTATCAGCATCCCTAAGCTTAACTCCTACTCGTCCTTGAGTAGGTAAGTGATAAAAACAGAATTTTTGATGTGGAGTGTTGTTCATCATGTCATATCATATTCTTTTCTTTATAGCATGGACATTTGGACTTTTATGTGATTCAAAGCAATAGTCTAGTTTTTACATAATAATTTAGATACTCAAGCATATCAACAAGCAACCACGTCTTTCAAAATATCAACGCTAAAATAAGTTATCCCAAGCCCGTCATGCTCAAACATTGATCCATTCATGAAACACACCCGAATATTAACTACATCCAATACTTAAGCATGATCATATTGCCTCCTAGTTGGTGCTTTTATAATAGAAGATGGATACTCAAAATAAAAATTGCATAAAGTAAACGAAAGGCCCTTCGCAGAGGGAAGTAGGGATTTCTAGAGGTGCCAGAGCTCAAAGCGAAAAATTTGAGATAAAAACATTTTGGGAGGTGTATCCATCCCACCAAAGAAAACGACTTAGAGTTCCCAATACTTTCCATGCATAGATATATCATAGGCGGTTCCCAAACAGAAAATAAAGTTTATTCCATTTTCCACCATAACTTTCACTTTCCATGGCTAACCATATCCATGGGTGCCCTCCATACCAACACTTTCCAAGGAATTTATTATTTGACAACATAAAGTAAATTCATTTGTTTTTGCATTTCGGGGCTGGGCATCCCTAATACCTTTGCCTTACTCTCGTGCAATGACAAGTGAATAAACACTCATCTTGAGAATAATGCATCTAGCATGGAAAATATTAGCCACGCCTCACCACTCCGCAAGCGAAACAAACACACAAAAGAGAAGTTTATTTTGAAAATTAGAGATGGCACATGCAAATTTGCTTAGAACGGCAAAATAATACTGTATATAGGTAGATATAGTGGACTCATGTGGCAAAACTGGTTTAAAGGATTTTGGATGCACAAGTAGAGGTCATACTTAGTGCAAAATGAAGGCTAGCAAAAGATTGGGCAGCGACCAACCAAGAAACCAAAATCTCATAAGCAAGCATTAAGCATAATTAACACCGAATAATGCACCACAAGTAGGATGTAATTTTCATTGCATGATTATTGACTTTCGTGCATGCATAGGGAATCACAAACCTTAACACCAATATTCCTACTAAAGCATAATTAATCATCAAGATGGCTCACATATCACGTTATCATATCTCAAAACTATTACTAAGAATCAAGCTTATTTTGTACAATGATCTTCATGACTTTTTTTCTTTATCCTTCTTGGATATCTATCACTTTGGGTCTAATTTTCATGTGTTGCTTTTCATAAGCTCAAAAAAATATAAGTGAAGATCATGAGCATAACAAATTTGCTTTCTCTCAGAATAATTTAAGTGAAGCAAGAGAAAATTTCTTGAAAATTTTACCAACTCTCGAATAAATCTAAGTGAAGCAGGAGAGCATTTCTTCAGAAATAGCAAAGTACATCGTGCTAAAAAAGATATAAGTGAAGCACTAGAGCAAGTCCTAGCTCATAAAAAAATTAAGTGAATCATATAGAGCAATTCTAACAAGTCATGACATAATTTTGGCTCTCTCAAATAGGTGTGTCCGACAAGGATTGATAACTTAAAACACAAAATAAAACAAGCAAAGACACATATCATACAAGACGCTCCAAGCAAAACACATATCATGTGACAAATAAAAATATAGTCTCGAGTAAAATACCAATAATTGTTGGAAGAAAGCGGGCATGCCACTCGGGGACATCCCCAAGCTTAGTTGGTTGCTCATTCTTGGATAATAGCTTGGGATGCCGGGGCATCCTCAAGCTTAGGCTCTTATATCCGTCCTTCATCCATCGTAAGATAACCCGAAACATGAAAACTTCAATCACACAAAACTCAACAAAGCCTTCGTGAGATTCGTTAGTATAAGAATAATAAATCACTACTATAAGTGATGTATCAAACCAATTCATATTTTGTTTTTTTATTATATCTACTATATTCCAACTTTTCTATGGCAAAAACTCATCAAAGAAAACCATAGAGCCATGAATATAAGCACACAACAACAAAATAAATTTTATTCATTGGGTTGCCTCCCAACAAGCGCTATAGTTTTACGCCCTTAGCTAGGCATAGAGCAAGGATCTAAGTTTTGTCATCTTTGGTTCGAGATCCATAAGATGCCCTCTTGATTGATTCATAGGGCGGCTTAATTCTAGTTCTAGGAAAGTGTTCCATACCCTTCCTCAAAGGAAATTGGAACTTAATATTTCCTTCTTTCATATCAATCACGACACCGATAGTTCGTAAAAATGGTCTACCAAGAATAATTGGACAAGACGGATTGCAATCAATATCAAGAACAATAAAATCTATGGGCACATAATACCTATTCGCAAGAATAAGAACATCATTAATTCTTCCCGTAGGCTTTTTAATAGTAGAATCCAACAAGTGCAAATTCAAAGAACACTGTTCAAGATTAGTAAGACCAAGCACATCACATAAAGATTTCGGAATTGTAGAAACACTAGCACCCAAGTCACACAAAGCAAAACACTCATAATTTTAAATCTTGACTTTGATAGTAGGTTCCCACTCATCATATAATTTTCTAGGAATTGAAACTTCTAATTCCAATTTCTCTTCAAGAGGTTTCATCATAGCATCAACAATATGTTTAGTAAAAGCTTTGTTTTGTTCATAAGCATGGGGTGAATTCAACAAGGATTGCAACAAAGAAATACAATCAATCAAAGAGCAACTATCATAATTAAAGTCTTTGTAATCCAAAAGAGTGGGTGCATCACTAGCTAAAGTTTTGACCTCTCCAAACCCACTTTTATCAATTTTCTCAACAAGATTTTCACCCTCCAAAATATTGAGACGCCTTCTACCTAAAGTTGACTCTTCTCCAGTCCCTTTTTCATCATTATTAACTTTACTAAACAAAGAATCAATGGAAGAAACACCAATCATTTTAAGATCTTCATGACTTTTATCCTCTAGTGAGATTGGTTTAGAGGTCATTTGATTAACTAGAGTAGCTTGTGCATCGGATATTTTTCCTAGCAAACTTTCAGCAAAAGCAAACTTAGATTGGAGATTGCAAAGTTCTCTACTAATATCATCGAGTTGTTTTGTTATAGCATCAAGCACAACAGAGTGTTCCTTAAGTTCTTTAGTAAAATACTTATTATGCTCAAATTGTGTAGTCATATATTCCTTAGTACTTTTCTCAATTTCAAGCAAAATATTTGGGTAAGGAACATCATAATATTTTCTTTGAGGCATCATGACTACGCAAACAAGAGTGCACACAAAAACAGATCCGGCAAGAAAACAGCGAACAGAAAAAGGGAGCCGAATAAAACAGCATTTTTTGTGAGACAAGCGGCAAATAATGTAAATTGTGAGGAGACGAGATTTGTGATTAGGAAACTGGTATGTGTTGAAGATCCTCCCCGGCAACGGCGCCAGAAATGGCATGTTGACGGGAGGCTATCTTGACTTGATTCTCCCCAGCAACGGCACCAGAAATTCCTTTTGATGTCGCTTGAAGCTACGTCGGTATTGCCCCAAAGAGGAAGGGATGATGTAGCATAGCGGCGGTAGGTATTTCCCTCAGATATGAAACCAAGGTTATCGAACCAGTAGGAGAACCAAGCAACACAACGTAAACAACCCCTGCACACAAATAACAACACCTCGCAACCCGACGTGTTAAAGGGGTTGTCAATCCCTCCCAGGTAACGGCGCCAGAAACGGTGCATGGACGGGAGAAAGTTGTAAATATTGATAGATAATATATTGCAAATAAAATAAAGTGCAGCAAAGTATTTTTGTATTTTTCGTTTAATAGATCTGAAAATAAAAGTAAATAAAAAGGTAGATCACAAAGGCAAATATATGAGAAAGAAGACCTGGGGGCCGTAGGTTTCACTAGTGGCTTCTCTCGAGAAAAATAGCAAACGGTGGGTAAACAAATTACTGTTGGGCGATTGATAGAACCTCAAATAATTATGATGATATCTAGGCAATGATCATTACATAGGCATCATGTCCAAGATGAGTAGACCGACTCCAGCCTGCATCTACTACTATTACTCCACACATCGACCACTATCCAGCATGCATCTAGTGTATTTAGTTCATGGAAAATGGAGTAATACAAATCTAGTTCATGGAAAAATGGAGTAGTGCAATAAGAACTATGACATGATGTAGACAAGATCCGTTTATCTATGGCGGTAGATATAGATCCCATATTTTAATCCTTAGTAGAACGATACATACGTGTCGGTTCCCTTTCTATCACTGGGATCAAGCACCGTAAGATAGAACCCACTACCGGGCACCTCTTCCCATTGCAAGATAAATAGATCAAGTTGGCCAGACAAAACCAAAATATCAGAGAAGAAATACGAGGCTATAAGAAATCATGCATAAAACATATCAAAGAAACTCAAATACCTTCATGGATATAAAAAGATAGATCTGATCATAAACTCAAAGTTCATCAATCCCAACAAACACACCGCAAAAGAGTTACATCATATGGATCTCCAAGAGACCAGTGTATTAAGAATCAAGAGAGAGAGAGATGAAGCCATCTAGCTACTAACTACGGACCCAAAGGTCTACAAAGAACTACTCACGCAACATCGGAGAGGCACCAATGGAGGTGGTGAACTCCTCCGTGATGGTGTGTAGATTAGATCTGGTGGTTTTGGACATTGTGGCGGCTAGATGAATATTTCGTCGACTCCCCTATGGTTTTGGAATATTGGGGTATTTATAGAGCAAAGAGGTGGTCCGGGGGCACCCAAGGTTGGCACAACCCACCAGGGCGCGCCTGGGCCTCCTGGCGCGCCCTGGTGGGTTGTCCCCTCCTCAGAACTCCCGCCAGGGGTAACCAGGGCCCAATATCTTCCATCTGGTCCATAAAAACTCTACGTAAAGTTTCATGGCATTTGGACTCTGTTTGATATTTATTTGCTGCGATGTAAAAAACATGGAAAAACAACACCTGTCACTTGGCACTATGTCAATAGGTTAGTACCAAAAATGATATAAAATGATTATAAAATGATTATAAAACATCCAAGATTGATAATAAAACAACATGGAACAATAAAAAATTATAGATACATTGGAGACGTATAACTCGCTCGCGCTGCTGTTGCTGCTCTCCCCCCTCGCTCGTGCTGCCGCTCTGCTACGATTTAGCTACACTTCAGTCGACTGAATCAACTTTTGGGTCGGTCGATTTCAGGGGGTGGGGGGCTCACCGGAGTTAAGGAATAACCACCCGCAGCGGGGAGGGGGGGCTAGCCGAAGAGGTATCCCACTATTTATCTTAGGGCTCAGGGTGGGGCGGTGCTCGCTGGCGGGGCGCTGTGGTGGAGCGGTGGCATGGGAATCGCCGGAGAAAAAGCTCGACACGGGGGGGGGGGAGGGGGGGCTAGAGGACTGACGGGCAACGGCGGACCGGCGATGGGGAGTGGTTACGGGGCAGTGAGGCGACGCGGGAGCATCGCCTGCCTCGGGCGGCGGGGGCCGACGGTTCAGCTGGTGGTGGTTTGCGGCTCAGGGGGTGTAGGTTGAAGATGAACCGCAGGCCCTCCCTAAACTACATGTGAAGTGCCTCTCTGCTACCATTGCGCTCAGTTTGAATAGTAACATTCAGATTCCATGGTAAAATTCAGTTTTGATAGTTAAGTTCAGAGTCAACAGTTTTTACCTCATCTATTGTAGTCTGGTGTTTTTTGGTGATGTAAATTTTACATCTATCAATTTTTGGTAATGTATTTTACATCATCTATTGGAGATTCTATTAGAATCCCACTTGAGATTAATGATGTATGTCTTGTGCTGCTTCAGCCTCGACGTCTTACGGCTCGCCGGAGCTGCTCCAACAACAAAACTATCCATCACAACAGAGCAGTGCCCTGGACCCCATCTACAGATTCCTCAAATCTTCCTCCAGACCTCCGACAGCCACCTCTGCCTCAACTTCTTTAGCGACAAACCCAATGATGGTGAGGTCGACACGGCTACGGCAAAGATGTTGTACACTTGTCGCATCACTTATTACTCTACATTCATGTTGATCCATTAGGGCTATTTTGGTTCAATGGAAAAATATAGCAACAGGAAATTTTCCTATGGCACTCAACTATTCAATTATCCTACTTTTCAAAATCCATGCACCTGGACCTACTTTTCAAAATTCTATGCATGAAAACAAGACCAAGTGCAGTAGTGGCACAATAACATTCTAACTGTACACGCTTTCATTGAAGGAAATATGCCCTAGAGGCAATAATAAAGTTATTATTTATTTCCTTATATCATGATAAATGTTTATTATTCATGCTAGAATTGTATTAACCGGAAACATAATACATGTGTGAATACATAGACAAACAGAGTGTCACTAGTATGCCTCTACTGGACTAGCTCGTTAATCAAAGATGGTTATGTTTCCTAACCATGAACAAAGAGTTGTAATTTGATTAACGGGATCACATCATTAGGTGAATGATCTGATTGACATGACCCATTCCATTAGCTTAGCACCCGATCGTTTCGTATGTTGCTATTTCTTTCTTCATGACTTATACATGTTCCTATGACTATGAGATTATGCAACTCCCGTTTTCTGGAGGAACATTTTGTGTGCTACCAAACGTCACAACGTAACTGGGTGATTATAAAGGTGCTCTACAGGTGTCTCCAAATGTACATGTTGGGTTGGCGTATTTCGAGATTAGGATTTGTCACTCCGATTGTCGGAGAGGTATCTCTGGGCCCTCTCGGTAATGCACATCACATAAGCCTTGCAAGCATTGCAACTAATGAGTTACTTGTGAGATGATGTATTATGGAACGAGTAAAGAGACTTGCCGGTAACAAGGTTGAACTAGGTATTGAGATACCGACGATCGAATCTCGGGCAAGTAACATACCGATGACAAAGGGAACAACGTATGTTGTTATGCGGTCTGACCGATAAAAGATCTTCGTAGAATATGTAGGAGCCAATATGAGCATCCAAGTTCCGCTATTGGTTATTGACCGGAGACGTGTCTAGGTCATGTCTACATTGTTCTCGAACCCGTAGGGTCCGCACGCTTAATGTTTTGATGACAGTTATATAATGAGTTTATGCATTTTGATTTACCGAAGTTTGTTCGGAGTCTCGGATGTGATCATGGACATGGTGAGGAGTCTCGAAATGGTCGAGACATAAAGATTGATATATTGGAAGCCTATATTTGGATATCGGAAGTGTTCCAGGTGAAATCGGGATTTTACCAGAGTACCGGGAAGTTACCGGAACCCCCCGGGAGGTATATGGGCCTTAGTGGGCCTTAGTGGAAGAGAGGAGAGGTGGCAAGGGCTGGGCCGTGCGCCCCTCCCCCCTAGTCCGAATAGGACAAGGAGAGGGGGCCGGCGCCCCCCTTCCTTCTCTGTCTCCTCTTTCCCCCTCCCGAATCCTATTGCAAATAGGAAAGGGGGGGGGATCCTACTCCCGGAGGGAGTAGGACTCCTCCTGGCGCGCCCTATCCTGGTCGGCCGCACCCCCCCCCCTTTGATCCTTTATATACGGAGGCACGGAGCACCCCTAAAGACACAAGTTGATCCACGTGATCATATTGTTAGCCGTGTGCGGTGCCCCCTTCCACCATAGTCCTCAATAATATTGTAGCGGTGCTTAGGCGAAGCCCTGTGACGGTAGTACATCAAGATTGTCACCACGCCATCGTGCTGACGAAACTCTTCCCCGACACTTTGCTGGATCGGAGTTCGGGGATCGTCATCGAGCTGAACGTGTGCTAGAACTCGGAGGTGCCGTAGTTTCGGTGCTTGATCGGTCGGGCTGTGAAGACGTACGACTACATCAACCACGTTGTGCTAACGCTTCCATTGTCGATCTACAAGGGTACGTAGATCACACTCTCCCCTCTCGTTGCTATGCATCACCATGATCTTGCGTGTGCGTAGGAAATTTTTTGAAATTACTACGTTACCCAACAGTGGCATCCGAGCCTAGGTTTTATGTGTTGATGTTATTTGCACGAGTAGAACACAAGTGAGTTGTGGGCGATATAAGTCATACTTCTTACCAGCATGTCATACTTTGGTTCGGCGGTATTGTTGGACAAAGCGGCCCGGACCGACATTACGTGTACGCTTACGCGAGACCGGTTCTCCCGACGTGCTTTGCACAAAGGTGGCTAGAGGGTGACAGTTTCTCCAACTTTAGTTGAACCAAGTGTGGCTATGCCCGGTCCTTGCGAAGGTTAAAACAACACCAACTTGACAAACTATCGTTGTGGTTTTGATGCGTAGGTAAGATTGGTTCTTGCTTAAGCCCGTAGTAGCCACGTAAAACTTGCAACAACAAAGTGGAGGACATCTAACTTGTTTTTGCAGGGCATGTTGTGATGTGATATGGTCAAGACATGATGCTAAATTTTATTGTATGAGATGATCATGTTTTGTAACCGAGTTATCGGCAACTGGCAGGAGCCATATGGTTGTCGCTTTATTGTATGCAATGCAATCGCGCTGTAATGCTTTACTTTATCATTAAGCGGTAGCGATAGTCGTGGAAGCTTAAGATTGGCGAGACGACAACGATGCTACGATGGAGATCAAGGTGTCGCGCCGGTGACGATGGTGATCATAACGGTGCTTCGAAGATGGAGATCACAAGCACAAGATGATGATGGCCATATCATATCACTTATATTGATTGCATGTGATGTTTATCTTTTATGCATCTTATCTTGCTTTGATTGACGGTAGCATTATAAGATGATCTCTCACTAATTATCAAGAAGTGTTCTCCCTGAGTATGCACCATTGCGAAAGTTCTTCATGCTGAGACACCACGTGATGATCGGGTGTGATAGGCTCTACGTTCAAATACAACGGGTGCAAAACAGTTGCACACGCGGAATACTCAGGTTATACTTGATGAGCCAAGCATATACAGATATGGCCTCGGAACACGGAGACCGAACGGTCGAGCATGAATCATATAGTAGATATGATCAACATAGTGATGTTCACCAATGAAGCTACTCCATCTCACGTGATGATCGGACATGGTTTAGTTGATTTGGATCACGTAATCACTTAGAGGATTGGAGGGATGTCTATCTAAGTGGGAGTTCTTTAAGTAATATGATTAATTGAACCTAAATTTATCATGAACTTAGTACCTGATAGTATCTTGCTTATTCATGTTTGATTGTAGATAGATGGCCCGTGCTGTTGTTCCGTTGAATTATAATGCGTTCCTTGAGAAAGCAAATTTGAAAAATGATGGTAGCAATTACACGGACTGGGTCCGTAACTTGAGGATTATCCTCATTGCTACACAGAAGAATTACGTCCTGGAAGCACTGCTGGGTGCCAGGCCTACTGCTGGAGCAACACCAGATGTTATGAACGTCTGGCAGAGCAAAGCTGACGACTACTCGATAGTTCAGTGTGCCATGCTTTACGGCTTAGAATCGGGACTTCAACGACGTTTTGAATGTCATGGAGCATATGAGATGTTCCAGGAGTTGAAGTTAATATTTCAAGCAAATGCCCGGATTGAGAGATATGAAGTATCCAATAAATTCTATAGCTGCAAGATGGAGGAGAACAGTTCTGTCAGTGAGCATATACTCAAAATGTCTAGGTATAATAATCACTTGATTCAATTGGGAGTTAATCTTCCAGATGATTGCGTCATTGACAGAATTCTCCAATCACTGCCACCAAGCTACAAGAGCTTCGTGATGAAGTATAATATGCAAGGGATGAATAAGACTATTCCCGAGCTCTTCGCAATGCTGAAAGCTGCGGAGGTAGAAATCAAGAAGGAGCATCAAGTGTTGATGGTCAACAAGACCACTAGTTTCAAGAAAAACGGCAAAGGGAAGAAGAAGGGGAACTTCAAAAAGAACAGCAAGCAAGTTGCTGCTCAAGAGAAGAAACCCAAACCTGGACCTAAGCCTGAAACTGAGTGCTTCTACTGCAAGCAGACTGGTCACTGGAAGCGGAACTGCCTCAAGTATTTGGCGGATAAGAAGGATGGCAAGGTGAACAAAGGTATATGTGATATACATGTTATTGATGTGTACCTTACTAATGCTCGCAGTAGCACCTGGGTATTTGATACTGGTTCTGTTGTTAATATTTGCAACTCGAAACAGGGGCAACGGATTAAGCGAAGATTGGCCAAGGATGAGGTGACGATACGTGTGGGAAATGGTTCCAAAGTAGATGTGATCGCAGTCGGCACGCTACCTCTACATCTACCTTCGGGATTAATATTAGACCTAAATAACTATTATTTGGTGCCAGCATTAAGCATGAACATTATATCTGGATCTAGTTTGATGCGAGACGGTTATTCATTTAAATCGGAGAATAATGGTTGTTCTATTTACATGAGTAATATCTTTTATGGTCATGCACCCTTAAAGAGTGGTCTATTCTTATTAAATCTCGATAGTAGTGACACACATATTCATAGTGTTGAAACCAAAAGATGCAGAGTTGATAATGATAGTGTAACTTATTTGTGGCACTGCCGTTTAGGTCATATTGGTATAAAGCGCATGAAGAAACTCCATACTGATGGGCTTTTGGAACAACTTGATTATGAATCACTTGGTACTTGCGAACCGTGCCTTATGGGTAAGACGACAAAAACACTGTTCTCCGGTACTATGGAGAGAGCAACAGATTTATTAGAAATCATACATACAGATGTATGTGGTCCGATGAATATTGAAGCTCGTGGCGGATATCGTTATTTTCTCACCTTCACAGATGACTTAAGCAGATATGGGTATATCTACTTAATGAAACACAAGTCTGAAAACGTTTGAAAAGTTCAAAGAATTTCAGAGTGAAGTTGAAAATCATCGTAACAAGAAAATAAAATTCCTACGATCTGATCGTGGAGGAGAATATTTAAGTTACGAGTTTGGTGTACATTTGAAACAATGTGGAATAGTTTCGCAACTCACGCCACCCGGAACACCACAGCGTAATGGTGTGTCCGAACATCGTAATCGTACTTTACTAGATATGGTACGATCTATGATGTCTCTTTTACTGATTTACCGCTATCATTTTGGGGATACGCTCTAGAGACGGCCGCATTCACGTTAAATAGGGCACCATCAAAATCCATTGAGACGACACCTTATGAACTGTGGTTTGGCAAGAAACCAAAGTTGTCGTTGTTGAAAGTTTGGGGCTGCGATGCTTATGTGAAAAAGCTTCAACCTGATAAGCTCGAACCCAAATCGGAAAAATGTGTCTTCATAGGATATCCAAAGGAAACTATTGGATACACCTTCTATCACAGATCCGAAGGCAAGACTTTTGTTGCTAAATTCGGAAACTTTCTCGAGAAGGAGTTTCTCTCGAAAGAAGTGAGTGGGAGGAAAGTAGAACTTGATGAGGTAACTGTACCTACTCCCTTATTGGAAAGTAGTACATCACAGAAACCTGTTTCTGTGACACCTACACCAATTAGTGAGGAAGCTAATGATGATGATCATGAAACTTCAGAACAAGATACTACTGAACCTCGTAGATCAACCAGAGTAAGATCCGCACCAGAGTGGTACGGTAACCCTGTTCTGGAAGTCATGCTACTAGATCATGATGAACCTATGAACTATGAAGAAGCGATGGTGAGCCCAGATTCCGCAAAATGGCTTGAAGCCATGAAATCTGAGATGGGATCCATGTATGAGAACAAAGTATGGACTTTGGTTGACTTGCCCAATGATCGGCAAGCAATTGAGAATAAATGGATCTTCAAGAAGAAGACGGACGCTGACGGTAATATTACTGTCTACAAAGCTCGACTTGTCGCAAAAGGTTTTTGGCAAGTTAGGATTGACTACGATGAGACTTTCTCACCCGTAGCAATGCTTAAGTCTGTCCGAATCATGTTAGCAATTGTCGCATTTTATGATTATGAAATTTGGCAGATGGATGTCAAAACTACATTCCTGAATGGATTTCTGGAAGAAGAGTTGTATATGATGCAACCAGAAGGTTTTGTCGATCCAAAGGGAGCTAACAAAGTATGCAAGCTCCAGCGATCCATTTATGGACTGGTGCAAGCCTCTCGGAGTTGGAATAACGCTTTGATAGTGTGATCAAAGCACTTGGTTTTGTATAGACTTTTGGAGAAGCCTGTATTTACAAGAAAGTGAGTGGGAGCTCTGTAGCATTTCTGATATTATATGTGGATGACATATTACTAATTGGAAATGATATAGAATTTCTTGATAGCATAAAGGGATACTTGAATAAGAGTTTTTCAATGAAAGACCTCGGTGAAGCTGCTTACATATTAGGCATTAAGATCTATAGAGATAGATCAAGACGCTTAATTGGACTTTCACAAAGCACATACCTTGACAAAGTTTTGAAGAAGTTCAAAATGGATCAAGCAAAGAAAGGGTTCTTGCCTGTGTTACAAGGTGTGAAGTTGAGTCAGACTTAATGCCCGACCACTGCAGAAGATAGAGAGAAAATGAAAGATGTTCCCTATGCTTCAGCCATAGGCTCGATCATGTATGCAATGCTGTGTACCAGACCTGATGTGTGCCTTGCTATAAATCTAGCAGGGAGGTACCAAAGTAATCCAGGAGTGGATCACTGGATAGCGGTCAAGAACATCCTGAAATACCTAAAAAGGACTAAGGATATGTTTCTCGTTTATGGAGGTGACAAAGAGCTAATCGTAAGTGGTTACGTCGATGCGAGCTTTGACACTGATCCGGACAATTCTAAATCGCAAACTGGATACGTATTTACATTAAACGGTGGAGCTGTCAGTTCGTGCAGTTCTAAACAAAGCGTCGTGGCGGGCTCTACGTGTGAAGCAGAATACATAGCTGCTTCGGAAGCAGCAAATGAAGGAGTCTGGATGAAGGAGTTCATATCCGATCTAGGTGTCATACCTAGTGCATCGGGTCCAATGAAAATCTTTTGTGACAATACTGGTGTAATTGCCTTGGCAAACGAATCCAGATTTCACAAGAGAACCAAGCACATCAAGAGACGCTTCAATTCCATTCGGGATCTAGTCCAGGTGGGAGACATAGAGATTTGCAAGATACATACGGATCTGAATGTAGCAGATCCATTGACTAAGCCTCTTCCACGAGCAAAACATGATCAGCACCAAGGCTCCATGGGTGTTAGAATCATTACTGTATAATCTAGATTATTGACTCTAGTGCAAGTGGGAGACAGAAGGAAATATGCCCTAGAGGCAATAATAAAGTTATTATTTATTTCCTTATATCATGATAAATGTTTATTATTCATGCTAGAATTGTATTAACCAGAAACATAATACATGTGTGAATACATAGACAAACAGAGTGTCACTAGTATGCCTCTACTGGACTAGCTCGTTAATCAAAGATGGTTATGTTTCCTAACCATGAACAAAGAGTTGTTATTTGATTAACGGGATCACATCATTAGGTGAATGATCTGATTGACATGACCCATTCCGTTATCTTAGCACCCGATCGTTTAGTATGTTGCTATTGCTTTCTTCATGACTTATACATGTTCCTATGACTATGAGATTATGCAACTCCCATTTGCCGGAGGAACACTTTGTGTGCTACCAAATGTCACAACGTAACTGGGTGATTATAAAGGTGCTCTACAGGTGTCTCCAAAGGTACATGTTGGGTTGGCGTATTTCGAGATTAGGATTTGTCACTCCGATTGTCGAAGAGGTATCTCTGGGCCCTCTCGGTAATGCACATCACATAAGCCTTGCAAGCATTGCGACTAATGAGTTAGTTGTGAGATGATGTATTACAGAACGAGTAAAGAGACTTGCCGGTAACAAGATTGAACTAGGTATTGAGATACCGACGATCGAATCTCGGGAAAGTAACATACCGATGACAAAGGGAACAACATATGTTGTTATGCGGTCTGACCGATAAAAGATCTTCGTAGAATATGTAGGAGCCAATATGAGCATCCAGGTTCCGCTATTGGTTATTGACCGGAGACGTGTCTCGGTCATGTCTACATTGTTCTAGAACCCGTAGGGTCCGCACGCTTAAGGTTTTGATGACAGTTATATTATGAGTTTATGCATTTTGATGTACCGAAGTTTGTTCGGAGTCCCGGATGTGAACACGGACATGACGAGGAGTCTTGAAATGGTCGAGACATAAAGATTGCCTATATTTGGATATCAGAAGTGTTCCGGGTGAAATCGGGATTTTACCGGAGTACCGGTAAGTTACCGGAACCCCCCCCCCCCGGGAGGTATATGGGCCTTAGTGGGCCTTAGTGGAAGAGAGGAGAGGTGGCCAGGGCTGGGCCGTGCGCCCCTCCCCCCCTAGTCCGAATAGGACAAGGAGAGGGGGCTGGTGCCCCCCTTCCTTCTCTCTCTCCTCTTTCCCCCCTCCCGAATCCTATTCCAAATAGGAAAGGGGGGAATCCTACTCCCGGAGGGAGTAGGACTCCTCCTGGCGCGCCCTATACTGGCCGGCCGCACCCCCCCTTTGATCCTTTATATACGTAGGCAGGGAGCACCCCTAAAGACACAAGTTGATCCACGTGATCATATTCTTAGCCGTGTGCAGTGCCCCCTTCCACCATAGTCCTCGATAATATTGTAGCGGTGCTTAGGCGAAGCCCTGCGACGGTAGTACATCAAGATCATCACCACGCCGTCGTGCTGACGGAACTCTTCCCCGACACTTTGCTGGATCAGATTCTAGGGATCTTCATCGAGATGAACATGTGCTAGAACTCGGAGGTGCCGTAGTTTCGGTGCTTGATCGGTCGGGCCGTGAAGACATACGACTACATCAACCACGTAGTGCTAACGCTTCCATTGTCGATCTACAAGGGTACATAGATCACACTCTCCCCTCTCATTGCTATGCATCACCATGATCTTGCGTGTGCGTAGGAATTTTTTTGAAATTACTACGTTACCGAACATTCATATGGTTTCGCTTTATTGTGGCCATGTTTCTTTCCATTCCTCTCCTCTTCCAATTCTTCTGAACTAGACACCCAAGTTGAAAGAAATCATGTGTTTAAAAATGCTCTGTTTACCATGTGCATTCCTATCCTATTCTGGTGTTTTTCCTATCCCTGCGTTTTTAGAATCATGCAAGCCAAATGAGCCCTTATAGAACTACTTCAGTTACAGGTAGGTGTCGAAGAAAACTTTGTGTGGTTTGTCCTGCTCCTGCCGCAAAGTCGTCCACCTCACCTGAGCTGCTCCATCGACATCAGCATCCACCAAACCATACATCACGACTCCTGACCGTCTTTCTCCACCTCAGATATCCTTCCCTACCACCAACACCCACCGCAACGGCATCACCATCATCGACTCAGCAGATGAACCTGAGGAGTACACGGGTCCACAAGAGAGGTCTCACTCTTTTGTTTCTGCTTATGTTATGCATTGCTTAAAATTACCTGCTACTTTGTCACCCTATTCACCTCTTAGACTCCAAGTCAGGTTCAAATTAATGTTCAAACTTGAGTTCTAAATTAGTTGTGGGGCACATATCGAGGCAGCAATGAATAGTATCTTTGTCTAATATCTGGTTCACCTAGGGTATGCCTATGTTGTTCATCTTGGGTGGGAAACAAATAGTAAAGCAATCATCATCTGTCTTTTTATTAAATTAAAGCAATCATCAGCTTGCTATCATTATTTTTGGACCCATCCACTGGTTGTTACCATCAGTCTAGATTTCTGCATGCTCTCCTTATGCATGTCAGATATTGTACACAGTCATGTTGAACATGTAGAGAAAAAGAGAAGAGTTTTGCTTGGCAATACAATGTCATGCAGACATCGCTCCTTGGTGGGTTCAATGGCAGACCCTCCCCCCTCTCTAGATTGTAATCCAGAGGAAGATATCTGTTCTGAGGCGGATTCAGACACAGCTGACCACTCCTATTTGCCCCCCAAGGTGTTTGCTCTACCTTGGCATGATGATGTTAGTCATATCATGCATATGTTGCCTTGTAGTGCCTATTTTCGACAACATATATGTCATCTACTTAGTTTAGACATGTTCTGTAATGCCACCTATTTAGTATCTATCTCATATATGGGAATTATGCAGTATCATGTCTTTTAGCCAGCCAAAATATATGTGAAATGTACAATGCCATCCTGTTTAACTAGGTATCATATATTTGAATGATATCTTGCCCATCCTTTTCTTCATTACATTTCCATTTGTCGTCAATGTTTGTACATTAAACTACTCTTCATGTGAATCAGCCATTTGGGTGGGAGATGGAAAAATCTGGAGTGAAAACAAGGCCTTCAGAGCAGACAGAGCTAACCATCGAAGCAGATCTCTTGTAGGGTTCCGATAGCTCCTCGGAGATGGATTCAGAGACAAATGGCCAGTCCTATTCCCCCACCGAGGTGTATGATTTAACTTGGCACGGTAATACTACTCATATCATGCATATGGTGTCTTGCATTGTATAGTTTAGACATCATATACACAATATTCAACACCATGTTCTTAGTTCAAACATCATATATGCGAATGCCCTCCGCTCAGCATATAAATCACATATGTGAATTAAATCATGTGATCCTGATTACTTAGATAACATGTATGTCAATTATGTCATGCGATCCTGTTTAGTTATTCATCATATCTTTGAATTATGTTATGCTATGCTATCCAGTTTAGATAGACATCATATATGTGAAATTATGTCATGCTATCCGTTTTAGTTAAACAATATACATGTGAACTTTTTCATATCCTCTTTTTCCACACTATCTATTGCATCTGTCTCTCATACAATGTCTGTACATTCAACTATGTTTCCTGTTTATCAGCCATTTGAATTGGAGTAGGTCATGCCAGTATCTAGCAGAGTAAAAACACGGTCTTCAAATAAAACAGTGGTACCTCTTGGGAGAGATAGCACCCCGGTTGTACATTCACGAGAACCAGCCCTACCACACATAACCCAGACTCTCGCAGATTGTACCCCTACTGCAATGGACAGAGAACCAGCTTCACCCAATCTAACCCCACCCCAGCAGATAGTAACCCAGTTCTTGTTGACACAACACCATGTCCACCACAGAGCTCCCAAACAAGAGCAGTTAGTAAGGCAGCTCCAGTGCCCAAAGCGCCAGTACTACCACGGTGAACCCCAACTCCACCAGTAAGTACAACTATTCCTGTGGAGGAAGCACAACCAGCCAGTCGTAGTTTAGCATCTATCGCATTTGATGTTGTTAAATCCTATGTGCATATCTTCCCATCATGGAAATATTATACTGAAGATGAAGGAAAATGCAAGTTGCATGTGTTTGTCCAGGAGTTATGTGTAAGTAATGTTATTCATGGCAATTACTTTGCTTTGTCCCATACATTCTACCTCCATGATGGTTATAATACAACAATTTTTTTCATTTTTCCCTATAGAGAAGGACCGATTTGGAAGAGGTAACATGTGCTAATACCTCTACTATCTTCAAGAATTCTTGGTGGCAGTATCGGAATTACCTGAAGAAACGTACTTCACTGGCAAAGAAACTCATCAAATTCCCGTACGTTCTCCTAAGACACATTACTGGACGATGATTGGGAACGCCTTGTTCTATACTAGTCCCAAACCAAGAATGTGGTAAGGTCTATGAGCTCATTTTCTATTTTTAAGTACTATATTCTTGCGTCTTACTGTACTCTGTTCATGTAGAACAAGTGTTTAAACCTGAAGAACAACTGTTCTCTTTTAAGATTCCATTGCTATCATGCATACTGCTTTTCTCTTGTATCATTGTATTTACTCATACAAACTTACTTTTAAATTGAAGGACCCAATCGAAACTCCAATGGCACAATAGGTATGTTCACGCATGTTTCTTTAACAAGTTTGCTCTTGTCAATAGCTCTGTTGATTTCAATTTCAATTGTGTATACAGTTGACTTCTGATATCATGCACATTACTAGCATCACAACGGAGCCAATAGTGTTGTTGTACATGTAGACCCGTGGTACCCATCTGAAATCTTGTTGTGCCGTGTAGTTTCCCACGCTTTGTATTCTTTCAGTGCTACTTTGTATTGAACCGATATGATTTGAACTGTGTCTCTATTTTGATTTGGCAAGACAATGAAGTGACCATAGGACATAAATATATGTTTGTTTGATGCTTTTATTATGTACTACTTGGCAATAGAAGACTTGGTAGTTTAATCTTGTCCACCTTACTAATGAACTGGTTCACCGAAATGAGTCTCATATACTAGGACATGCTAAACCTATTATGTGTCTGCTTGTTTCTTCTTTTAGAATGCCGACAGAATATTGCGGAAGAGTGCCTTATTAAGCAATGGTAAAGGAAGTAATGTAGATAAGGTTTAGGATAGTGAGCCATCCTTGTTGGTCTCCAACAAAGTTGATAAAACAGCTAAGCAAAACTATCTTAAAGATAGTGAGACAGCCCCAAAGTCATGTCTTGGTTTAGTGTTCGAGTTACACCACTTGCACAAGCTATTAAAACTCACTGTCTGAATCAGTTTGGTTTCTTGAGTATCAACTACAAGCTGAAAGACATCGATCAACTGTGTTGTGACAAGAAGTAGAAGGACTGCGGAAGTCCTTCGGGCATTCAGATGCATACTTTTTGGTGCAACAACAAGCGTTGGTGGATTTTAGCGCCAAACATGACAAAGCTAATAAGATTGCTAAGCTTATTGCCAGCATGGTGGATACCCAGGATAATGTTTTTGACCTCTTCTGAAGTTGTTTCAGTTATGGACTTGTTTTGCTGCCGCGTTTATTTACACCAGTGGCCAATTTTGACGGCCAGTGTATGTAATATGCTGCTTTGTTCCCTATATTTGCACTGGTGGTGAACTTTGATGCCCAATGGATGTAATATGTGTAATAGCCATAATAGCATAGCGTTAGTTCCTTGCTTATTTATTTCCTTATTGTTTTGCTTAGTTGTTTTCTTGTAGTCAATGTAGTTCTTTTTCTGTGTTTTTCTAGTGGCCACATTAAACTAGGCCATAATAACCATGGCAACACACAGACTCTTGTGACCATGGTCCTGCTACCTGCTATAGTGACCATGGCTCTCCACGAGCTGTATGATCCATGAGCCTTCCATGGGTCGTAGGATCCATGGGCCTTCCATGGGCCGTAGGATCCATGGGCCTTCTACGGGTCATCTCATCTATGGGCCTTCTACGGGCTGTTTAAACATTTCGCCAAACATGGGCCGTACTATTCATGGACCAATGACGGACCGCAAAATGGGCCATAAACAGGCTATAGTGGAGATCGTCTGTTTTATGGCCCGACCATAACGGGCCATTAATAGGCTGTAATTGATAACGCTACAAAAATAGCCCAACGTGTTAACTGGCCATAAGCAAGACGACTGTAACCACGGGCTGAATTTGGCCCACAAGCTGAACATGCCAGTAACAGACCGTAAGTAATCGAATTCTGGAAATGAGCCCAAGAATAAATGGGCCATTAGAAGGCCAAAAGTAAACATGGGCTGGAAATGGCCGACAGACTAATGGGTTGTTTATGGGTATAAAGTGATACACTATTCATTACGGGCCAGTTTCACCACGGGCCGTTAATGGGATAAGATTTACAAAGGGCCTCATATGGGCAGAAAGACGTCATGGGCCATACATGGGCCGGAAGTTACAATGGGCTGGAATCATACTGGAGGGCCCAGATGACGGTACTGGGCCTAATTCGGGTAAGCTGTAACGGGCCGTGACGTAGCAGGCTATAAATGGGCTATATGATAATAGGCCGTTAACAGGCTTTCCGTGGGCCAGCCCGCTACCTTTTTGACCAAGTCAAACAGGCCGACCTTTTCACATGAATGGGCCTCTGTTGGGCCGTGCCATGTGTTGACGTATCATAGGCGCCTCCTGTCCAATGAGTGGATGACATCTGTCCCAACGGTGAGCCAACACATGTTTCCTCTGGCCAATGAGGATTTTACACGTGGAAAATCCCCATTGGGTCGGGCTATTAACGGGTTATTGGATCAAAAACCGGACCCAATAGCTTAACGACGACCCGTTATGGAGGATGCCACGTGTCGGTCACCCTTGACGAAAGCACTTCCATGACACGCCATTTATCGTCATGGAAGTGGACACTTCCGTGATGATAATTTTGGTAATGTCATGGAACACTTCTACGACAGCACAGGTATGACTATCTTGATTCTGTCATAAAATCGTCATGGATGTACATGCATGACAGAAAACGTGACCTACTGTGACAAACACGT